>NW_021771178.1:41747-44229 GCF_005508785.2 Acyrthosiphon pisum | reverse complement strand
TACTGTATGTATAATTTATTATCTATATTATTTTATTTAAAACAATATTATAGCTTTTGGGTTACTACATAGCTCTAAGTGTAACTAGGGGCCTGTTGGACTCGCTGAGAGTGGGTACCGATTTTGGCGACAATGTCGTTGGAATTATAAAAGTCGTGACAGTAAAGTTGTAAGACGATGATATGGATTGGAAATAAGGCTTGACGTTTTGGTGGGAATGTTTAAAAGTTAGAGCGTCTCGCAATCCGTCACAAGCGTTGTAAATAGATAGGCTGGATACGATCTCCTGTTTTTAAAAAGTGTAGAGTCGATAGGTGTATTCGATCGTCTAGTTATCAGTCATCAAATCACATAGGTCGGCAGTATAACATTATAATAATTATTATTTAAATTTTATATATTTTTATTATTATTAATTATTATTTATGACAGCTGTACCCAAGGGTACAGTTAGGTATAGCTTTGGGGTTTTTTCCTAGATTCAGTATTTTGTAACTTAAGTAATATTTTTCTCCAACGGTGGTTTATCTACGGATGGGGGGTCATATCGCCCCCCTCCTGAGAAACAATACAACATGTATATAATAATATGAATATAATATTCGTATACTGAATGTCTATTAAAAATTGTATATCCCTTCCCTCATGAAAAAATCCTAGAACGCTACTGCTTCCGAAACTTTGATAACAGAAAATAATATTAGTTTGAATTTAAATATAATTGCATGCGTATGTACAATAAGCATGGCAATGCTGCTTGCAATAACATATATTAAACCCTTGACAGTCAAGGTATGGTGGGTTATGACTGATTACATACTCCGATATACAGTTATATTTATTATTTATTGATGTACCTATGTGTGTACTTCTAATAATGTTAATGTTTTATAATTATATGTAATAATAAATAAAGATCAGGTACCAAATACATTAGTATCTAACAAATTAACTGATATTATTACTTCAATAAAACAGAGAAAATTATCCAAAAAGGTAATAAATCAACCATATAATTATAATAAATTGTGGTTATGGTAAACTAGGTACCTATGTAAAATGTATTCTAAATTGTTTATTTATTTAATAATGTCCTCGTGGATCAAATAGTATAATATTAAAGTATGGTTAAAGCTTGAATAATAATACCAAATATTATAATATTTATGTTAAATCGTTATAATAAATAGGAGCAATATAGATTGTAAAAAAGAGCTAAAAAAAATTTTTTTTTAAAGAATTGTATAAAGCATGCTTGTTTTAAATTATTAATTAAAAATTAGTTTCTAAGTAACAGTCACATTATACATAAAAGAAAAAATTGTGTACGTACCTTTAATTTTTTTATGACCAAAAGATTTTCATTTGCATTAGGTATTCAATTTTTGGCACATAGTAATTACATTATTAAAACTAATATAAATATATTATGCACTAAATTTATTTAGATTATTAGTAGTTACTACATATAAAATGTATTTTTTGTTATGTTTCAATTATATTATGGTTAATGCTTATATTATAATATGCTGGCTCTCTTCTATCGTTACAACCTATTAGTGATAGGCGAAGCCGTAACAATAAAAAAAAAAAAAATGTTGAATACTAAAACTGTTTATAAATAAAATTAATAATAATCATTTCTAAGATGATTCCTATAACATTGTAAAGCATAGTTGGGCCATACTTATAATTTATTTATAGCAAACATTACTGTTTCGTAAAAAATAAAAAAATATGAAAATTATACTTATTATTAATGTATTATACAATAAGTAATTGAGAATAATAAAAAAAGAATACAAAAAATACAAATTATAAGGGGGTCCCTATGCTATAACTTAGGTATAATTAATTTATTGAACACATGAGTTATAAAAAAAAAAATATGAAAATTATACTTATTATTAATGTATTGCAATAAGTAATAAAAAAAAAAAAATTAAAAATTAAAATTGTAAGGAGATTCCTATGCTATAACTCATAATTAATTTATTGTAAACATTTTGGTAAAAAAAAAAAAAAAAGAAAAATTGTTAAATTATTCGTTGTAAAATTGGAATCCTTTCTATTGGAAATTAAGTCATTTTAATTGTATACAATGTAGTAAAATTAGAAATAAACCGTTTGGTGATCATTTGTGGAACCTTTAAAAATACTGTAAAAAGGCCATTCAACTGTAGAGCATAGATGGATCATACTTATAATTGATTGAAATAATGAAAAAAATTACTGTTAAAAAAAAAAAAAATACTTATTATTAATGTATTGCAATAAGTAATAAAAGAAAAAAAACAAAAAAAAAATAGAAAAAAAATAATAAGATGATTCCTATGCTATAACTTATAATTTTAAGTGATTTTAATTGTATTCATTGTAGGATAATAAATTAGTCATAAAGCAAATACATACTAAATTAATTACCACTGTTTGTTGATAACTTTGAGAACCTTTGAAAATACTGTAAAAAGGCTATCAACTG
>NW_021771178.1:32301-41416 GCF_005508785.2 Acyrthosiphon pisum | reverse complement strand
AATCATAATTATTATTGCAATAAGTAATAAAAAAAAAATAGAAAAAAATAATAATAAGGTGATTCCTATGCTATTAATAATTAAGTTATTTGAATTGTATACATTGTAGGAATTAGTATTGAAGTAATCATCCTCGACCAATCACCACACCTTCAAAAAGATCATAAATGCCATTCAACTGTTTGATTTTGTTTTTGAAGAGAATTTATCATTAACAGTCAAAAGAGAAGAAATGAGCTTTCACAAATTTATAATTGTTTATTAATTTGGGAACATAAGACTACAATCAAAAATCAACTGAACAGAACTGAGTGTTTTAAGCACGTCTAAACTTAACTGAATAACTTTGATGTACTATAAACCGTATCAATATCCAAGGACAATGATTTCATTAATAGTATCAGTAGCTGGACAAACATTGAATGTTAGTATTCAAGAGTGGGAATCATATTTTATTTATTCGTACAGACCAATGTTCCACTATAATATCTGTTTGGTAAGCATTACAGTGTACTGCAATGGGTATACTTAGTTAATAACATTTGTATGCTATTGTGTGACAAGTGGATTTTGAACTACAATTACCTGTCACATATTACCAAAAATCACTAGTACTGCTGTTCCAACACAACCTATTGATACTTGGATCAACTGACCATCAGTATATTTCATTTCAACAGTTAATAAAGTCATGTCAACAGTTAATAAAGTCATGATAACAGTTAATAAAGTCCACGAGAGAAGATTACCTTTCAAACAGTTGCCCAGTAACTTTGGGTAATTAAGGCTAAAGATTTTGCAGTGCAGTTCTTAAACAAACTTGTAAAAAGGACTACACAACCAAACATGTGTCTTAAGTTCATTAAAGATTACCTCGACATAGTAATAGAAAACAAATGCGATGCTATGCTTCAGTGCATTATCAGTTCATTATTTGCCTCATTATGCTGTATAAATGTAGGACATCCTCACCACTAAAACATATTAAAAATTACGCATTATCAGTTGTTTTGTCATGCCTGTCTCTGAATGACATCTTGTGTAATGGGACCGTAAGATCAGCCACCACTGTGTCAGAGATACAACTTTGATTCTGAAAAACTATGACACATGAGACTAAATTGACACCATTTTTAGCCACAATACGTTAAGTAAACTTTGGAAACAAAATATGTGACAAACCTACAATAGCCAGAATCATTAAAAATGATTTTTGTAGGATCGAATATCATCAAACAGTATAATTAAATATTAAAGTCTAATTTAAATATAATAAAAAAACACATCTTACTTTGAAAAAATGCTGTTTAAACTTGTCTGATACTCTTATGTACCCACTGTTTGATATACCGTCCACTGCTGATGCAACTTATACTCTCAGACATCATCAGAATGATATGGGACAATGCTTAAAGTTTAACATGACAACCTTGTTACAATTTGTTCAGAGTTATCCTTAAACCATTGACCCCACCTGTCAAGATGACCAAGCATAAATTGCTTTCAGATATACTCAAAAAATATGATCCATTGGTAATATATTACATCGATATTGAATTATGGAAATATATTTTTGCAACAATTATAAGTAATGCGGATACTATGCTATCAGCAGACCTTTAAACACGTTGGTCTTTATGTTATAAGCGTACCTATAAGTCAACAGAAACTCTGTATTTCACTTCTAGTTAATACAGCGTTGATATTACCTTACCACGGTGTATCAAACGAGTCCATTGGATCTTGATATATTTTCAATTAAATGCCACTTACAAAGGAAAACAGTTGAATGTTGTCATTAATATGAAACCAAATATTATCATTGTGAATTTTTATAATGTTCAATATCATCAGAATATTATTATTTGTTATTATTGTGTATTATATAAACTGTAGTTGCATTCGCTTTTTGTTATTTTTTATGTTTAATATTTCGTTAATATAACTGGTAGATTAGGTAGGTTTTTTAATGTGCAATATACTTATGTAAAGCATAATTTGGACTTTGGTCATACCTAAAAAATTACTTTAATTTAGTGCAAATAATATTGTTAATATTAATGTTGGTGTCAAATGTGATTTCTTTGGTTTCGAATACAGTTCTTTTTTTTTTATAATAAATAGGGTTGTTAATTAATTTTAAACATATGCTTAGACAGTTTTAAAAATTGACCAAACTGTATAAAGTCTAATTAAATATTGCTTTTTATTTTTAATATTATATTATTTTTATTGGCTCTTTTATCAAATACAAATAAATACTAAAATAATAGATATAACATCATAAATTATTATTCATTTGTCCAAACTAAATAAGTAAAACTTACAAATTAAAAAAATAAATAAATAACAAACTATAAATATTTAACATTAACAATTCAAATAAAATAATATGTCAAACAACTAGTTACTAGTCTTTATTAGAAAATAAAAGTTGAATAGAAATAAATTGATAAATGGCCACTAGTCTTCAATTTCATAGTATTCATAATTATATCACAATATCCAAGTATACCTATTTTATATTTTATTGGTATGGAGTATTTTTGTTGGGTTTTAAATTTAAAAAATACAATTTATTTGTCTTGGATTTATAATACCTGTACTTTATAACATAAAAAACATTTATTAAAAGGTAACTTAGAAACTAAGTTAATACCACTGAAACTTTATGAAATATTAGGTAATGTGCAGAAGTCGCATTTATAGGGTCTTTCTTTGATACCACCAGGAACACTCATGCCACGCTCTCACTATTTATTACTATTCTCACTTTTTTTTTTAATGTTCTTACTTTTTCTCACTTATTTCATACATATTTTTT
Organism: Acyrthosiphon pisum; assembly: GCF_005508785.2. Lineage (NCBI taxonomy): Eukaryota > Metazoa > Arthropoda > Insecta > Hemiptera > Aphididae > Acyrthosiphon > Acyrthosiphon pisum. The sequence goes on along the minus strand of NW_021771178.1, from coordinate 38,592 downwards.
TTAAATATTTTATAATATGAATAATTTAAATGTTACTTGTGATAGTAAAATGAATATAGATTGTATGTGATGGTAAAATTACAAATTCTGCAAATATCAAAATGCATTTCACGGTGATCAATGTTTTGTTGAGAAATTCTAAAAAATAATATATCAGCACATGAAATAAAATCCGCACTCTAAAAGAGCTTTTAAATTTTTATTCAGTTCAGGTACCTATTCTATTCGGAGGGGTGCCAGTTAAAATCACAAAAAAAATATCGCGAAATATTTTATCATCGAAAAGTAAATAATATTCAAATTTGTTACAAAAAATTATATATAAATAACATTATCGTCACAATACTATAAAATAAAATTTGATATAATAAATTATAGGCATTACCTCTTAGGTATTCTAGTTTGTCCCTATTTTCGTAGTCATTAGACATTAACCTAACTGTTTAATTGTATCCCTTTTGCGTTTTCTGGACGATTCGACGGTAACCAGTACTGATTTATTTTCATTTCGTTTAAACTTTGAATTTGAATTGGTTCAATAAATATCCATATTATTGACGAGATAAATTCAAAAAATTATTGCAGCCTATATTATGCCACACTTCAACATAATTATTTCTTACTTTTCGCTATTAATGTATTCGCTGCTAAAACATTTTGCGATTTTGATTTTCGCGATTTCCATATAATCTCGTGTTTGAATTAAATTCTCCACAGTTTTAATGTTGGAAATATCAGTGGCTTCCACTGGTGGTTGTATGAAGGGTGATTTTTTTAAAATCATGTAGGTACTCAGCAGTATCGCAGCATTGTTTAAGTGAATCCAAATAAATCAGTCTTTGAATCATATCCGGCTCTTTGTTGCGTGTTCTTAATTATATTATCGAACAAATTTGGTGAAAGATAGTCCTGTAACCTTGGTGTATGCCAGTGGATATGATTCTTTGCTGTAGTACAACAGGTTTATTCCACTTCTTTTAATATAACTCTTTTGAAGCGTTTGTTGCGAGTTCTAGGGATCACTGTTTTTGAAGGGTACCTACCAATTAAAATCACGGAAAAAAAAATCACAAAATGACAAAACCATTAATTAAGTTAATAGTGTACAGTTTATTATTTTAAGTAGTGTAATTAGCATAAATATTGTTGATATTAATTCAATAGTGATTATAATGGCATAAAACTTTAAACTTTTTACTCATTGGTACAATATCATTACCTGATATGAATTTTTGTATCAGACATGCATTATTTAAATATTTTTGCGCTTCTTTTTGATATTTGCCGAAACGTTGTAAAATTAAGATATTATCATTTGTATCTACTCTTCCATTTTCATGTTTGAAATATAACTTTTTCAACCAATAAAATATTTTCATGAATTGGCCCATACGATTTACCTAATACTAAAAGTTTTTCTATTAATATAACGTATTAAGTAATTAAAAAAATTTCGTTATAGTTATCCTTATTATAAACGTATATTATACGTGCTATATTTTACTGGATTTTCTGCTAGACGGTAATTGGGTTATGTCACCCTCTGCCCCAATGGTTTTTTATTTAAGTTCCCCACATCGTTTGGGTATAATATCTGGTAAAAAAATTTGATAAAAACATTTTTATTTCTTAAATTTCTTGGTTATCCATTTTAGATTCTGAGTGGAACAATGAATGTATTTAGGTAATATTTTTGTTAACTTATTGGTCATTTAAATTCTTTTTAATCTTAATTTTTTTTCTATATATTTTTTTTTAAACCCCATTCAAATCATTTTTAAACATTTCATCGATATTGTAGGTTGTGAAAAAACTACAAATTATATTGATACACAGTATTAGGTGTGTTTTCTTAGGATACTCTGTTAAACCTCCATTGTATAATATTTTTTTTTAAAGCTCATTATCCTACATATTTTCAGGAAGTAGATTTAAGGTTTTCTTTTACTAGATATTGAATATCCAATCTACTGTTTTAAAAATTAAACTGCTACATAATGTATAATGCATATTATAAGTTCTAATTATGAAAAGTAACATTGTATTTTTAATTAATATAATAAATCAAATAGCAAAATTCTGTAATACATCAAAACGTGCTATTTACGTCAATAACACGTTTTGATGTGAAAAATGGATATAACACATTTTATAAAAAAAGACATTTTTGTCAAAACGTACTATCTTCTATATGAAAATTTAAAAGACGTTCATAATAAATTATTATTATTCAAAAATGTTCTTAAAATAGTACCCTGAGTGTGATATTATTATAATTATCCTTATATATTTTAATGTAACTAAGGGTAGAGAGATAAGAGCTATCTTTGCATAAATAATTCTCCGTACTTGCGAATGGACCTCTGCTGTTAGTTGTGTGGTATAGGAATACGCTGCGTAGGGTTTGGCCACGACATTGATTTCGGAGCAAAGAACTGTTATAATATTAATAATCATGCATACGCTTAGTGTCTTTCAGTTATGCGACTTTATGCAATACTTTTAATCGTAGTGACGTTACACGACCACCTGTTTCAAACGTTGAATGCATAGGAAATTAAGTAGATAATTACATTAATACGACTAATAATATTTTTTATTTAAATTAATTTCGCGATTCAATACAATATATCCTCTGGAACACCGGACAATATTAGTTAAGGCTCTTTCCACCCCTCTTTCATTTCAAAAATTTTTTTTAGTTATAATACTTTTTACCTTTGCATACCAGCAACATTCATTATTTGGTATCGTTAAAAATAAAATTACTAATTAGATTATCAAAATAATTATGTTATATTATTTAATAATGTAGTGAGGTGCACGTATTATACATAAATATAAATTATTATTCAAACAAAGAAACTATATTATACAATATACAGAGTATTACTTTAGATTTTGTATCAATATATTTTCCAATGATCTGAGTGACGTTTGTAGTTTATTTTGTGTATGTGTATGTGTGTGTAGGTACTTGCAAAATGATTTGATTTTCGACTTCAATATCTTTTCTGGTGGGTAATAGTGAATCTAGTTCGTACTTACATTAAAGAGGTAAAAAGGAACTTTTACGCTAAACCAGATAAGATTGGTCTTATGTTTTGATGTAACTGTAAAACCGTAGATACTTGCAGTTTTTATCGAATGTTTATATTAGTATTTTCAATAAGCAATACAATTAAAATAAATCATTTTGACTTTTTTGAGCTCATTATAAGCATAAAAAATTTAGATTTTAATGTAAGGCTTCACTTAAGTATAAGTACCTATACACTATACATACATTTAAAAAAAAATGGTATGTAGGAATACAAAATTGGGTATATACAGACTTACAATGAATATTTTTATGTATCAAAAATTTTGAATAATACTGTTGAAAATATAATTAATATATTATATAATGTTACAACATATTACATATTATGTGCAAGTGCAATGTGCATCATATTGTTATTGTAAATGTAAATCACGCCACCGCGTATTTCTGTAACAGGGTCATAAGGTCACTTTTATATTATAAAGACGACCAAATGCACTCTGTAGGCACTGCACTATAATTGTATTGCTATGTATCTTCTAAGCATAAAATTTACGAAATGAAAAACGGGATTTTTACGCAAAATAGGTTTATGGAATAACACTCAAACAAATCACCGTACATGAAATTTTCATTGGTTATTTATACTAGCATTTTCTATACACGATAAAATTTTCAATGAATATTAATTGGTTTTGAACTGTTTACAGAAATTTACAGTTCACAATTTTTTTAGTTTTTTTTTATGTGCATCATATTGTTATTGTAAATGTAAATCACGCCACCGCGTATTTCTGTAACAGGGTCATAAGGTCACTTTTATATTATAAAGACGACCAAATGCACTCTGTAGGCACTGCACTATAATTGTATTGCTATGTATCTTCTAAGCATAAAATTTACGAAATGAAAAACGGGATTTTTACGCAAAATAGGTTTATGGAATAACACTCAAACAAATCACCGTACATGAAATTTTCATTGGTTATTTATACTAGCATTTTCTATACACGATAAAATTTTCAATGAATATTAATTGGTTTTGAACTGTTTACAGAAATTTACAGTTCACAATTTTTTTAGTTTTTTTTTTTCTATGAATGTCAATACAATTTTATTTTTTATTGGTACAATACTTGGTTCAGTAGCAATTGGTATAGCTAAAATAGAAGTGATACTATTGATATTATTGCCTTTACCGTTATTAACAACTGATGTTAAAAATTCTTGTATAACACATGTCTTAATTTTTTTATTTGTGATAGTAGACTTATTAATTCTTTTAGATGGTGATTTTAATTTAGGAACGTTGGGAAGCTATTTCCAAGCATATGAAAAAAAATTGAATTTAATGTTCAGAATGTATCACTATTTTTGATATTTATCTAAGTATTTATTACAAAATAGTTATGAATTATGGCTAATGAACATTTCGTGGAACAATCATTATAAAACTATAAAAATAATGTACAATTTGTAAATATAAAAAAAAAAAATTGAGCAGGTAAATCGTTAGTTAGTTTCGCTTTTTCCACCATTAGATTTTTTATTTTAGTCGCAGAAATAAGATTTTCATTTGATTCATGCACATGATTGTTATTTATAAATATCAAAGTTGGATTATTTATGTTTAAATCAGTTTTTAAAAAACATGGATACTTCATAGAGCTGTTTTTTGAACACCTCCAACGAAGAAAATTAGAGCATTCTTTGTGGAAATTGTACAAAAATCCCTTATGCACAACTTGAGGGTATTTTTTGTTAGAATTAATTAACTCCAACTCCATTTTTTAATTTTAAACTTGTTATAAACTGCGAAATATATAAAATTTAAAAACAAACGTATAAACGATACGATACGATACGATACGATATTATACGATGTCATCCAAAAGACTGACAACAGTCTCATTATTACCTATATCATTACTGTGTCTGATGTTCGGAAATGGGGAGTTTTCTAGTGTACAAATTAATATAGGATCAAAATATATGGCTTATGATAGTTATTATGGTAGATAACAAATTTATTTTATACCTACCTATACATTATACACTACAATAAGTACAAAGTACAACTGTTCAACTGCAGTATAAGAATACGTATTTTTGTAAATTTTCCAGTAAAATTTTTTTTCTATTATTTATTACTTATTATGGTAGATGACAAATATATAATATGTACAAGCATTTTATTCATTACACTTACACACTAAAATACAAAGCACAACTTACTTTTTTTCCGGGACTTTTTTTTCCGATTACCATTTAAGGGAGCCATTGCCCCTCCTAGTGAGACTTGAGGAGCGGTAAATTTTCATGAACTTTTTTTTATTATTAAGCCAACATAGTTATAACTAGGGCTGGGATTTATATGCAATAAAAAACCAAAAATATGTACATATATATGTAATTGAAATTTCCAAAATATGTAGTATAAAATAAAAAAAAGGCGGGTAAGTCGTGGATGTCGCTCTGCTGTACAGTAGGTTACAAGTGGGTTACTGTAATGGATGGAATTAAATTTGAATCCAATGATATTATATCATTGTATACGAAAAACGATTCTGAACGGAGATGATTTGTCAGTCTAGGATATATTATTTTTAAAGAAAAACTTATGGAGAACCTTGTACCAAATTTTAAACACTTAGTTATAAAAGAAAAAATTTTTACGATTTTTCAACCACTAAATTACTTGCAAATTTTCGCAATTTTGACATATTTCGTATAAATTTGAACTTTAAATGCTTATAAATAAAAATTGTGACAATGTATTCCTTTTATTTTGCAACTGCTATTGTAAAAATATGTTAGGAGCCTTGTATTAAATTTCCAAATCTTAGAATTAAAAAGAAAAACTTTTATGAATTTCTGTCTAAGATAATTTGAACATTGCCGTAATTTTTACGTATTTAGTCAAAATTTGAACTTTAAATGCTTATAAAAAAAAAATCGTGACTATATATTTCTTTTATTTTTCAATTGCTATTGTAAAAATATATTATGAGCCTTGTATTAAATTTTGAAATCTTAGATATAAAAGGAAAATTTTTTATGAATTTCTAGCATAAAATAATTTACGAATTTTCGTGATTTTTACATAATATGTTGTCAAAATTTGAACTTTAAATGCTTATAATAAAATTGTGACAATGTATTCTTTTATTTTGCAACTGCTATTGTAAAATATGTTAGGAGCCTTGTATTAATTTCCAAATCTTAGAATTAAAAAGAAAAACTTTTAT
>NW_021771178.1:19095-30910 GCF_005508785.2 Acyrthosiphon pisum | reverse complement strand
TACAATGCAAAATTATATATTTTATTATATTTTAGATGATAATATATTCTGATTATTATTTATTATACTAATTATTACTCGTATTAATATTATACGAGTCGATGCTGGGTGACTATTTTAACATAGTGACCGGTAATGGCAGGTAATAAAAAGATGATTAGTAAATATTATATGAATCTATCCATAAAATCTGTGATTAATTAATTTATTGACAAAGTATTAGAAATGATGTGAGTATGGTGGAATGTAATATATCTAAAAATAGATAAAATAATATTAATAATAAGATAATATTAAAAAGATCTTAATTATATAATTAAATATCTGCTATATGGGAAGGTATACGTACTAAATGTGCGTTTTTGACATTATTCTCTTTTTGAAGTTCCCTCGTTGACATTATTTTTTCAATACTGTATTTTTTTACGTAATAAAATGGCGAACTTACGGCGCATTGAACAGGCAATTTAGCTACATTACTGTAGCGCAGGGTTCGGCTACCTTTTTGATTTCAAGGACCAAAAAATAAATAAAAAATGTTCAAGGGCCACAATTTTAATATACCTTATTTTATTTTAAATAAAAATGTATAATCATATCAAACGACAGAAACTTTACGTTAAAAATAATAGTATTTATACATTTATATGAGATGAATGATGAGATAATGATACCTATAGGTATGAGATGAAAAAAACATTATTTTATATTTTCATAGTATGTGGTGGATAAGTAATATCCGATTTGTGCCAACGTGTTAACCATTTATATGTAACAAAAGTAGTAGGAAATTTTTGAATGAAAGACTTAAAATAAACGTTTATTACTTTGATCAGCAACATATCCTTGTCGGTACTGACAGCAACGATTTCATTGCACCTCTGTGTGTTATCCTGTGGAGTTTACCTCCCATATAACTATTTATTGCATACATCTTGTGTAACAGTGCCTACCTGCATCATAGTCAGGTGTTATCGGTGTCATGAGTGAACTAATTGGTAGTTTCTGAAGAAGCATAGTTGCTCAATACACATACTGAGTTCATACTTTATTACTGACACTTCCTAGTGTTATGATTTCGGAAATAAAATCCACTTTCTACTACTTGCGAGTCATCAAAAATCTTGTTATAAGGTACTTAACAGATACAAGACGGCCCTATGCTTTAACACGAGACAGCCATGTTCGTACGCATACTGCAGTACGTCGATGTGCCAATGTACGTTGATTCGTTCCAATTGCACTCGTTGTCTCGGAGGTACTTGAGACACTCAAGTTGGCCATTGACGGCTGCTTTCTCGCATACATCTCTCATGGATAACCCTGTTCCCGGGCGTACAGCAGTCACTTAAAGTTACCGTTGGCTGTGGTGTACTCGCACACCGAATTGTCCCATGGACAGTCTCGATCGCACGCACACCATAACATTTGTATAATTCTAAAATTCCAATAAAAGATAATTTATTTCATTATCGCGGTACTGAAACGAACTTAGGTGTTTAGTTGTGCTAAAGTTCTGTAATTCCTAATTAATTTTTCGGATAATATTTATTAGTATTTTACGTATCATTGGTTATGTACCTAACCTGCATTCGGTAACCTATTAATCATGTTTAGCAATTTTTTTAAATAGTTTACGCATATAAATATAAAATATTATATACATAATATTATATTATTATAATGTATAAGGTTTCTTCCATTTTCATGTTTGAAATATATATTTTTCAACCAATAAAATATATTCATGAATTGGCTCACACGATTTCATACTAAAAGTTTTTCTATTAATATAACGTATTAAATAATTAAAAAAATTTCGTTATAGTTATCCTTATTATAAACGTATATTATACGTGTTATATTTTACTGGATTTTCTGCTAGACGGTAATTGAAGGGTGGAAATGCAAAAGGTGGTATTGCCAAAAACCAAAATGTTCACAAATCAAGGAAAACTGTAACACATTTTCTGACGACTATAAACATTCAGAATAAGTTTATTTATATGTAAAAAATAAAAACTAAACGATTGACAGTTTCAAAATAAATCTACCTAAATTGTAAACATTGTTTTTAATGCTTTAAAAATTTCGTGTCACACCAAAACGTGGTATTGCAGGTTTTGAAAAGGTAATGGCAATATCACGTTTTAAAGTTGTTCCTATTTCTGTTGATACAAAACGCATTATTTCCTGCAATACCACGTTTTGAAGAAAAATGCAATATTGGCAATACCACGTTTTGCAATGATATCAAGTATGCTCCAATACTAATAACATTGGCAATAATACGTTTTGACTTGGACATGATTGAATATGTAATACCACGTTTTGCATTGACATTAAATGTGGCAATATCACATTATGCATTGAACATCAGTTTTAAAATCGATTTTATTCACAAAAGTAATCGATATAATTTAATTCTGACTGCAAAATCGAATTCCTCACATTTTTTTCCATATGAATCGATGTTTAACTCGATTTTCGAAATTTCGGCAATACCACGTATTGCATTTGCACCCTTCAATTGGGGTATGTCACCCTCTGCCCCAATGGTTTTTTTCTTTAAGTTCCCCACATCATTTAAAAATTAAACTGCTACATAATGTATAATGCATATTATAAGTTTAATTATGAAAAGTAACATTGTATTTTTAATTAATATAATAAATCAAATAGCAAAATTGTGTAATACATCAAAACGTGCTATTTACGTCAATAACACGTTTTGATGTGAAAAATGGATCTAACACATTTCATAAAAAAAGACATTTGCACGCTTAAGGTATATTACCATCTAATTTTTGTATATTTTGTTCTGCGACCACAAGTGGGTCTGTAATTTTCTGTGCATCACCCACATCATCTTTATCTGCTGCTTGGTGTACTACTATAAATGAAGCAACATAAATATTAAAATTGTCAAATAAAATACAATTATATTAGAAATTGCATGCAGTATTTACATTGTTTAATTATTGCAATGTGTATTGTATGTACCCGGTACATTCAATACCTAACATGATCATGAAATATTTAAATTATACCCACACTGCCTTATCAATGTAATTAAAGAAATATATAAATGAATTGTTTATATCAAAATAACAATTCAAGGTCTTAATGCCTAACAAATGTAATTAAATTAACTCCTATATGTATATTATATTAATTACCACTACACTTGTGGTCATAGACTGTGGAGCACACTGCGCACAAACATTTTGCATTTGTATCACCAAAATATTCAGTGCTGTACTGCACGGTTATTTCTTGACCAGTTTGAATGTTATTGATAGCCTTCAAATATGTTTTCCCATTTTCGTGCAGTAAGAAAATGCAGTTTGGTAAGCAGCTGTGGTTCACGAACGCAATCGGTTCTAGTAGCAGGTGTGGTACTTTTTTTCTCGACTTTCCACTGTATATGATGGAGAAATCATTAACACCTATAATGAAAAGTAAAAATAATTAAGTACTTTGAAAATGTTAACATATAATACACAATGTAACGTACCAGCTGTGATGAGTTTATTGTCAACAAGGAAATGATGTCCACCAACCTCAAACATAATAGTCTCCTTCCGTATGAAGCACTTGCTTACCACCATTATTGAATTGTATAATTCATGGTCTGGTAGGTAATTGCACTTTACAAATTTCACTTGTGAGTCTTCGGTGGACGGTCGTGATACGTTTGTGGATGGGTCTCGGTTTCACCTCACTTATTTACATATTTAAAAAAAAAAAAAAGAATTAATTAACACGTTGTTTGCCATGCGGCCGCCGGCTGCCGCAAAATCATATGGATGTTTGTGTGATTTTTAGGCCGCCGGCTGCCGCACCATATCATTCCTAGGAGGCCATACGGCCGCGGGCTGCCGTAAATGAATGCCTTCTATCTTCTATATCAAAATTTAGAAGACGTTCATAATAAATTATTATTATTCAAAAATGTTCTTAAAATAGTACCTCGAGTTTGATATTATTATAATATACCTATATATTATAATGTAACTGATATATATAGGTATATTATATATATCATCGTAGTTTTTTATTGTGTATGTGTATGTGTGTGTACTGTGTAGGTACTTGCAAAATGATTTGATTTTCGACTTCAATATCTTTTCTGGTAGATAATAGTGAAACTAGTTCGTACTTACATTAAAGAGGTTAAAAGAAACTTTTACGCTTAACCCAGATAAGATTGGTCTTATTTTTTGATGTAACTCTAAAACTAACAACTGTAGATACTTGCAGATTTTACCGAATGTTTATATTAGTATTTTCAAGAAGCAATACAATTAAAATAAATCATTTTGACTTTTTTGAGCTCATTATAAGCATAAAAAATTTAGATTTTAATGTAAGGCTTCACTTTTAAAAACTCTATTTTTCATATGATTAAAATTACTTTAGCATCTATTGTTGACGCTACTTCATCACCAAATCCAAAAATATTTACCATTTTACTTGACCAACAAGCAAATAGTTTTATCGTATTGACGATAATACTATAATAGATGCAAGTTCAGGTAGATATTGAGAATTGTCATATCAACCAATTACATTCTCTACTAGTGTTTCATATTTCCATAACATTTCTCTTGCCCAAATTTTAAAAGATTTTAAAAGATCTAGATTATCTACATTTATATTTCAACATAACTTTCTAGAATTTCATGACTATAGTTATGATTTATGATTTATAACTGTTTGCTACTACTCGGTCGTTGTTCCAGCTGCATACTACAATTCAATTTGAGTGGCGTGCTTCGAATAACGTGTTTCGGCGCAAAATATGCCTTAAAAAGTTAAAATATATACATTTATGTGCACTAATTATCTAAAATTATGCACTTAAAAAATTCTTACTTAAAAAAATCATTAAACATTTTTGAAATAACATGAATTATCTATTCATTTTTTTATAGTTTTATTTAATTTTTTTATGTCACAATAAAAAAATAAATAGATTTTAAGTACTATTCTTGAACCTTCGTGAACTGCGTATAATGTACGTCTTTGCCGGTAATTCATTTTAAATCTGAAAATTTCGATAAATGAAATTTTTTTTTCGTCAAATGTTGATTCTTTTATAGTACCTATTTCCATAAAAAATGCATACTGATATAATAATATGATTAGAAATATCAAAATCATGTATAATATTATGCCCAATAAATTAGAAATATGCATAAATATGCCAAATAGGCAAAAAACCTCTAAATATTATGCAAAAACAAGCAAAATAAGACTTCATTTAACCGTGTTTAATAAACATATTAACTGTGGTACCTTAAAATGGATTTCTATGTCATCAAGCATTAAATACAACTTAGCAAGATTTATATGCAAATGCATGAACTTACGAGCCCTGTTAATAATAATAATATAATACGATAGAATTAATAAAGTTTATTATAATAATAAAATATTAATATAAAAGATCATGTAAATTTTTTCTGACGTTTAAACCGCAAACAATGGGTACTTATACCCATTTCTGCATAATGTTTTTCAGGACCTATGCCCGATAGCATAAGTAGCTGTGGAGAATTAATAGAGCCAGCACCTGAACTTAATCTTATTTTTTACCTTTTCGATACCGGACGTTATGTTTGTTATAGAATCAATTTGAAAGCGTGTGACAATCGTGTTGAGGGTCACGTGCATGTTGAGGGCCACGTGCAGGTTTTTTTCGCAGCCAGGCTGGTCTTAAGAATGTCTTCGCCGGTACTGCACCTCGAATCATTTCTGGTTTTCTTTTTCCTCGTCATTTAAATACTTTATATATATTTTTTTATCAATTGGTTCATCTGTTCATCTGCAATTTGGTTAATAGAAAAACATTTTTAGGTTTTATAATTACGGAAAAAAAATCCATTTATCATATACGATATAAACACGCAGTCGCACAGACAAGTAAACGACAGGATAAGTTGAAGTACAAACATCAGAACATTACGAACTGACGAATGGTAGTTGGTGTAGATATTTGTGGTTGTCTTATTTTCAGTAGTGGAGAAATTGATTTTATTGAAATATTTTTCAGTTTCTGTTCTGAACTACTGAAATTGGTGTCACTATTACAGATTTTTTCCCTCTGTATTGGCCTGCTTCTCCCTTTTCCATCAGGAGTAAAAACTTACTAACTTTTGAAATATGAAATGTGCTCTCAGGCAATCTATAAAAAGATTTGTGTATGTCCTTTGAATATCTCCATCGTTAAAATTTAAAAGTTGAGCAACTGTAGCGACTTGTTTGCCCAATTGTTAGTACTTAATAAATAAAAAAATAGTTTATTACATTACCTCAAAATGTTGTATAATTGATTGTTTTTCTGCCTCATATTTATGGTTAGCGTTTGTTGGGCATCGAAGTATTCAGGTAACTATGATGATTTATGAATTGATACAATATACTTTTGTTATTCCTATTGTTACATAAATTAAAATTAATAGAATTGCATAAATTGGAATAATAATAAAACCTTAATCGAAGTCTAATTCCACTTGGAAATTGTTAATGGTATTCTTTCATTATAAAATCTTTTAGTTTCATATTTTTTTTTTGATTTTACACGTTCACGATTATATGATGGCATTTCTTTATGTTCATCATCAAATGAAATTTTGTAATATATGGTTTCAGATATAGGGTCATATTTTAATGCCCTAATATGTCGAACTTCTGGATCGCCTTTAGACCGTCCAGGCCTGATTGCCTTATAGTAACATACATTTTTATAATCCAAAAAATCTGTATGATATATTGCATTTGATTCATACTCGGAAGGGTTTTTTCGGGCTAACTTTGTCAGTTTGACATAATCTGATGGTAAAAATATTTCTTTATTTTTAATAGTTCTTTCTATAACACTGTGCACACTGTCGCAAGGCATTTGAGTATGGCATTTCACCAACAATTTTTGCTCTACAACAATATTATTTTCTATAGAAAATTTTAGTAGTGCATTTGATAATACTGTATTACGATTTTGGTAACCACAACCATCTGAATACAATATGATAATTATTGTAATTTATTTGAAGTGTTGCCATGTTCTGTTTGAGACCCGAACGAGCTTGCCATTCTTAAAGTGCTCCACTGTTCAGCTTGAGATCTGGAAGAGCTTGCCATTCTTGAAGTGCTGCCCTGGTCTGCTTGAGACCCGGACGAGCTTGCCATTCTTGAAGTGTTGCCTTGAAATTTATCGCTTGTTGATCTGTTCATATTGCGTTCTCCGCGAAATATGTCCCTCGACAAAGATGTTAGGTTAGATTGAAAAAACGATTTAAAAAAACACAGCTGCGCTATAGAAAATTTTAGTAGTGCATTTGATAATACTGTATTACAGTTTTGGTAACCACAACCATCTGAATACAATATGATATCTTTTTTACTATTGTACAATATTTATTTAAATGTTTAATAATCAGAGAAGCAAAAACTGATGCCTCTAATTCACCTTCACATTCGTCCCACCAGTAATTTGAACAATGGTGTTCAGGTGATAAATTATAGATTGTAAAGTTAAGGACCTTCATTTTCATACTGTAGTATAATGCACTTGCATTTAGAGATGGGAATGATTGCACCGCTTGCATATCCATGGTGAATACAAATTTTTTATATTCCATTGCACTACCTGTATCAAGCGCCAATTCATCACGAGCTCGGTCTTTTTCTGACAAGTGTTTCTGGTAATCAGTGTTGCTGAATTGATCGACTTTAAACATGGAACATGTGTCACATAGATTTTTTCAAATCATCAAATTTCATCTTTTAAAATTGAAAACTTCTTAGTTTTCATAAATTTTGAAAAATAACCTCTGCTTATTGGGTTCCCAATTTTGTCTTCTGAGCATTTTAGTTGATATGCTGTATACACTTCTTGATTGGTATTGAATGGACCCTCCAAATATAATCTATTTGTTTTTTTTCGACAATAATGACTAGGCATTTTTTCCAAACTGTCAAACCACTGTATCAAGTGATCTTGTCTAAATAGAACTGATTTTCGAGGTGATACTTCTTCAAGTTGTAGGCCATCAATAACATCAAGTTCAATAGGTTGTTTTCTAATATTTTTTATATTGGGTAGACCATTAAATGATGAGTCCAACCAATTGCGCATCATCCATTCTTTTAATCCAAAAGTATTTAAAAACATTACTTTACACACATATTATACCAGGTATAATATTACCTGGTGGGAACAGAATTCTTGACACATTCGTATCATTTAGTATTATGATATTAGGAGTAATGTAATGGTCTTTAACTGTGGGAGACACACTATTATATTCTGCTATAACATTTTTAGTTGGACTTGTAATTACTTTGTTACTATGTAATGGTTCATAATACTCATACGAATTATTACCTAGTCCTGTAAAATTCACAGATGCTTAAAATAAATACTTACAGGTACCTATATAATATTAAATTCAAGAAGAAATGTTTTAAGGTAATTAAATATTTTGAAAACAACAAATTATAATACTTACCAGAAGAAACAGATGGCTCTATAAAATTTGAGCTGACCAGACTTCCAACATAATGGTCTTTAATTTTGGGAGACACACTATTATATTCTGCTATAACATTTTTAGTTACACTTGTGGGTACCTCGAAACTATAGTATTGTTCAGTGTATCCATCAAAAATATCATTGAGTCCTATAATATATATTTTATGACTTATTAAAACAACATTAAACATTGAAATTTATTGCAATACTAATTAAGTATTTAATAACAACATTTTAAAATAAAATATTACCCAAAGTGACCACTTCTTCTAGTATATTACTTCCACTGTTAGCAATATTTTTATTTGACCAAAGATATGTTGGTGTTTTTTCTTTAGTGTTTTTTTGGAGAACGAGGTTTACTAATTTTTGAGACCTTCGTTTCGTCGACATACTCGCGATTATGGATCATTTAACAACTTAATAACAAATTAATTACTTTTTATAATACAATACTTTTTATACATTAGGATTATTACTTATTAGTTTATATTATGTTAAATATTTTACAGTAGGTAGATACGTGGTTTGTATGACAAAGTCAGACAAGTGTTATTACTATAAATTAATTTTTGGAGGGAAATATTGATTTTTTTAGGTTATACCAAAGAGGATAAAATGTTCAGAACACACTTTTCTATAAAATGATGCAAAAAAGTCGATTTTGATAAAAGTGTCAGTTACGTGGTATTGCCATGACAATCGCGAAATAAGACTTCTCCCGTGGAAATACGATAACTGCTGTAGGGTAAACGAACTTGCGCTAACCAAAAAACGATAAAGTGGGTTCAGCGGGGTAAACGGCAGGTTCGAAGTACGGTAGACAAACGGGAACTAAATAGACGAGTTGCGCATTACTAAAAACAGAAAACAATATACAATTGCACGACGGTCAATGCGACTAATGCAAATTTGAGGATACGGCATTAACACGTCGTAGCTGTGATTGAAAAATGCTTGGAGCAGTGCTTGAAAATCGAAATAGACAATTTTACTAACCGGAACGCACATAAAATCAATATGCGGATAATAATATTAATTTTTAATTTATATATTAATTTGTCTTTACTTGTTTACTCGATAGTAAATTGGGTATTTTTACATTGTATAATAGGTATTTGCCTTTTATTGCAATTTGCAGCCATGGCTTTATATAATTGTAGCGTAGCCCGCGCGCATAGGTATGTGGCGCAAGTGCGTTGTCGTCGGTCGTCGTGGACGTCGGTGTTGCAGTGGGGGCAACCCGCACTGGCCAGCATACGCTATAAATCGGACTCCGTTGCAGGTGGTATAAGTTCACTGGTTTTAGGTAGGTAAAATAATCGCAAAATGACAAAACCATTAATTAAGTTTATGTGTGTTTAATTAGTATGAGTATTTAAGTTAATAGTGTACAGTGTATTATTTTAAGTAGTGTAATAAAATTATGATAAATATTGTTGATATTAATTCAATAGTGATTATAATAGCATAAAAATTAAAACTTTTTACTTTCCATAGTTTGGTTTGTTGATTGACATAATTCCTTTTTCAATTGCTTTATTTTTTTTATACTTAGGCTGTTCGTCTATATACATTTTGGACAAATCGTTGATGTTTTTATTGTCAGGTGCATGGTTTACTAAAAAGTTTGCCAGTGACACAATTTCAGCCGATTGATTCAATGGTACAATATCATTACCTGATATGAATTTTTGTATCAGACATGCATTATTTAAATATTTTTGCGCATTTATTAGGTATTTTCCAAAACGTTGTAAAATTAAGATAATATCATTTGTAAAGAATACTTTAGTCTTATATTCATCTAACTTGAGAAAAAAAATAAACGAAAAAATTAAAATTAAAAAAAAAAAAAACCACATCATTTTGACTTGAACCATTGTAACGAACTCAGTTTTGCACGTTTTGTAATGATATAAGGTGGCACTTATACGCCAAAAATAGAAACAATAATCACCATATCGATGGTATTTTGTTAAATTGGCGTTTACCACACAATATCGAAAAATACACTCCAAATAAATAGTAAAATTCTTTCCTACGCACTTCCTTTTTTCCATTCAACTTTCGCTCAAACGTTTATAGTCAAGTGTATCTTGCCATTTTAAATAATTTAATTCATGAATATAACTTATAATATACCTTTTAGGCAATGCATTGTTTCTCCAATGTTTTTCATATTTATAATATTCAAGACACTCCTCGCGTAGAACCAAAAAATATTTTTTTTTACTGTTAGATATTTTAAAATGACCATATTTTAAAACCCCAACAACAGTATTGTTGGCCTGTTGTACATTTGGACGCTTTTTAAAGACATTCTGAAAATAATAAGTGTTATACTATTATCTAGTTATCTAATAGGTAGTTTATAAATAATAATCAGTTAGTTCCCGTACGTATTAATTCACATTTTCGATCGGGAAATCATAGTAATTATTAATCAATGGCTATAACATAATACGGGGATGTAATACTTACAATCAAATAACCGATCCACTTCGGCATTTCAAGTTAAAATGGGTAGTAAACTAGTAAATCCGTTGGGTATCAGATAATACTCGACGTCTCGACGCATCAGATTAAACAATTATCATGATACATGATTAAAACTTTGAAAAACAGTGGACGATTAAAGTGAAACTCTTAAAGTGAACACCACTTGGCCGGAGCTGAAAAACCAAAGCTTCGTAAAGTACGACAATCGGAAGCGTTTCTTATGGCGGCAAAATAGTATAGCGAGCTTCCGATTATTTTTCTGTTCATTGCGTTAAGTTTTTTAATTAAACTATTAATCCTCAAAATTAAAAATATTATATTTTAAACCTTAATTAATGAATTAATACCTTTAAATTTGCAACTTAATATCATATACCTATTTGAATATAAGATTAAAATGATAAAAAGATTTCACAATCTATGTATAAATTTACAATTTATAACCTATTACCAGCCATTTTATCCCTAAAATTAATTTTTTCAACTAATCATAAAGATATGAGAACTTTTTATTAGATTCTGAGTGAAACAATGATTGTATTGATTTTACAATGATGTGTTATTTTAGATTCTGAGTGGAACGATGAATGTATTGATTTTACAATGATGTGTGTTTTTTTTTTTATTTTTTTTATTTTTTTTTTTATTTTTTTTTTATTTTTTTTATTTTTTTTTGTGTCTGTCATCACGTTTTAGGACAGTAAAAGTGCTTGGATTTTCTTCAACAGTACCTTTTCTGATAGGAAAGTGAATCTAGTTGGTACTTTGGGGGGT
>NW_021771178.1:3057-18224 GCF_005508785.2 Acyrthosiphon pisum | reverse complement strand
AAAATCTAAAAAATACATTTACACAGTTTATTTTTATAGTCATTTTAAGTACAAATTTGGACGAAATTACATATTAAAAACCTAGGATAACTATTTTAGTTATTTTGTTGTGATTGTATAATATTATTCGTGGGTACTTGAAACTTCTAAAGTATACTATTATATATCTATGATTTTACCACGGTTTTTTGTTGATGTATAACGCGTTATAACTTATAAGTACCTAATAGATATTATGATATGATTAATTTGGAATTTATTATAGGTACCTATTATAGGTCAATTTTTTTTTAATACCATAGATAAGTATATATATGTCTAATACATAGACTGATATACCGTCTCCGCTCAGAATCGTTTTTCTTATACAGTGATATTATATCATTGAATTCAAATTTAATACTGTCCATTATACAGTGACCCACTTCTAACCTACTGTACAGCAGAGCGACATCCACTTACCCACCTTTTATTTTTTATTTTTGTGTCTGTCATCACCTTTAGGACAGTAAAAATGCTTGGATTTAAAGGGCGCCCGCAAGGATGGGCCCCCTGGACAACTCCCCCCTAGCTTTCCTGTTAGTTAAAATAATTGCATCCAAATTAAATATCCCAAAAATCTAAAAATCATTATTGGTACAAAGGTGTGGTGTGTTATTATTTATATTCTATTAATATACTTCGTGATAATAGATTTCCGCTAATTTATTATCACGATATACTGTGATTTGAAGTTAGTAATAACCATAGATATTAAAGAAATAATTAAATATCTTTAATATATATGGTAATAACTACTACAATCGATTATTTGTGGAATGCCGGCGGTTATGTGAATGTGTGATATCCATAGATAATATATGATATTATATTATATTGTCTATGGTGATATCTAGTGATATCAAGTCTTATCCTATGGTGATACTACAATTTAATGAATAAAAATAAAAAGTCAAAATAAACGGATACAGTTGTAACTTGTAAGTTGTACTTGTAATGTCAGTAATCGAAATTCGAAAATCATAAAAAAGTTGTTGATGAATATGGGAAAAATAAAATAAAATTGCAATTTGTGTTCAATTAGTTAACAAAAGTATTGAATTAGTATAAAAGTATTTGATTATTAATAAAAATTAAGGCTGTCCCCCCCTGAATTTTCACTTGCGAACATTGCAAAACGTGCAACATTCATTTTCTATTTTTGATTAATAAAGAATTTTGTCATTTATAACAGTATTTTTTTTTACAAAGAAACTATTATGACATGGGTTTGATGTATATCAATCCCAAAATTGAAAATAAACAGAAGTATAAACATATAATTTATTTTAAATCATTCAAAACAATTCTATATTCTAACAATAAATATAATGCACTTTTTAGGTCTGTACAAGGTGGATGACCGTAAACTATGATAGTATACAATAAAAAAAACAAATTAACAGAAAATAATTCATAAGCATGTTTTTTTTTATTAATATTAAATACATATAATATATTGATGTCATGGTTTTTGGGAATCTAAATATTTATTTAAAGCCTTCTCATATCTAGTTATCATAGCTTTATGATTTGTTATACTTTTTTCACCTTTGCAAAACTTAATTAATTGTACATTTTTAAATTCAATTTGTTTCCTATATGGTATCACAGAGTCTTTGGGATATTTTATTATTTGATTTTGAGGTTTTAAACCTGGGAAAAAAATATAAATATCAGGATCCTCTATGGAGTGTACAATCCCTGGTATATAAGGATAACCCTCTGCTTCAGCAAGGACTTTTTGACCAACAATAAACAATGGTTCTTCATCTCTAATTATTAAGTTTTCCATACTATTATGTAACTGGTGTTCTATAGAATTGCTTGTCCCAGGCTGTTGGTTTTCTGGTTGTTGTTGATTAAAATTTAGATCGCAGTTTCGTTTTCTCTAGAAGCATCAATAAATAGTTTCAAAATAACGATCCCATAAATAATATTTTAACGTAATTTACCTTTGTAGGCGGTTCATGAGGCTGGGGCTGTTGATCTATAGATTGATTTTCTGAAGTTGAGTCTTTAGGAATTCGGACAGATAGAGAATATTGTTTTTGAGGCTGGTGTTCTATAGATTCATTTGATGAAAGATCATCTGAATACTGTTGGTCAGTAGAATAGCTGGTAGTAGGCTGTTGGTTTTCTGGTTGTTGTTGATAAAAATTTAGATCGCGGTTTCGTTTTCTCTAGAAGCATCAATAAATAGTTTCAAAATAATGATCCCATAAATAATATTTTAACGTAATTTACCTTTGTAGGCAGTTCTTGAGGCTGGAGCTGTTGATCTATAGATTGATTTTCTGGAAATTTTTGGAACCAATTTTCTTCTATAGACGGATCTGACTGGTCGTCTGTATATTTGTTTGATGAAAGATCATCTGAAGACTGTTGTCCAGTAGAATAGCTGGTCCCAGGCTGTTGTTGTTTTGACTTTTTAATGTATTTTCGTTTTGTCTAGAAGTATCAATAAACAGTTTCAAAAATAAGGATCCTATAAATAATATTTTAATGTAATTTACCTTTGGATTTTGTTCAGCGGACTGTTGCTCTGATGGGGACAGCGGCACCAATGATTCCATGGGTATTCCTTTTTTTTTGGTATACGCCCTTTAAGCAAAATACCGTCGGTACCATTACCAATGAACAATTTTTTTTCTATTGTCTCGTTTAAATGTTTTAAAAAAATATATTTTATTGATACTATTCATATCAATGCAAAATTATATATTTTATTATATTTTAGATGATAATATATTCTGATATTATTATACTAATTATTACTCGTATTAATATTATACGAGTCGATTCCGGGTGACTATTTTAACATAGTGACTGGTAATGGAAGTTAATAAGGAGATGATTTGTAAATATTATGTGAATCTATCCATAAACTCTGTGATTAATTAACTTATTGACAAAGTATTAGAAATCATGTGAGTATGGTGGAATGTAATATATCTAAAAATAGATAAAATAATATTAATAAAAAGATAATATTAAAAAGATCTTATTTATATAATTAAATATCTGCTATATGGAAGGTATACGTACTAAATGTGCGTTTTCAACATTATTCTCTTTTTGACGTTTCCTCGTTAACATTATTTTTTCAATACTGTATTTTTTTACGTAATAAAATTGCGAACTCACGGCGCATTGAACAGGCAATTTAGCTACATTACTGTAGCGCTGGGTTCGGCAACCTTTTTGATTTCAAGGACCAAAAAATAAATAAAAATTGTTCAAGGGCCACAATTTTAATATACCTTATTTTATTTTAAATAAAAATGTATACCTAATCATATCAAACGACAGAAACTTGATGGTAAATATAATAGTATTTATACATTTATATGAGATGAATATAATGATACCTATAGGTATGAGATGAAAAAACATTATTTTATATTTTCATAGTATGTGTTGGATAAGTAATATCCGATCCGTGCCAACGTGTTAACCATTTATATGACGTAACAAAAGTAGTAGGAAAGACTTAAGATAAACGTTAATTACTTTGATCAGCAACATCCTTGTCGGTACTGACCGCAACGATTTAATTGCATCTCTGTGTGCTATCCTGTGGAGTTTACCTCCCATATAACTATTTATTGCATAAATCTTGTGTAACAGTGCCTACCTGCATCATAGTCAGGTGTTATCGGTGTCATGAGTGCACTAGTTGGTAGTTTCTGAAGAAGCATAGTTGCTCAATACACATACTGAGTTCATACTTTATTTATTAGTAATTTATTAGGAAGTGTCAGTAATAAATTATTACTGACACTTCTTAGTGTTATGATTTCGGAAATAGAAAACTCTCTACTACTTGCGAGTCATCAAAAATCTTGTTATAAGATACTTATATTTTAACTTATATTTTCACGATTATTTTGTTTGGCTCGTAAATAATTAAATATAAGAAATAATATGTAAATGTAGTTTAATGTACAATTTTAATAATGAAACAAATTTAACTAATCAATTAAAACCAACAAGGTGACATATTAATTTGTATATGAGTATAGTTTAAATTAGTAAATAATAGTTAAGTAAAAGTAAAATGGTATACAGTGTACATCACTGCTTTTCAACCTTGTTTGTTATGGGGCCCACTAAATTTAAAGTAAAACTGTCAAAGCCCCCCCTCTATCAAAATCATTTTTTCTTAATGATATACTAAATTTACATGCACTATTTCACTATTTCACTTTTTCACAATTACTATTTTACATGTAATAAATATGGTCGGTTATAATGTTTTATAATAACTAAATAATCGAAAATATTTTAAATGAAATAAATATTTAATAATGAAACAAATTCAATTAATCAATAAAAACCAACAAGGTGACATATAAAAATAAAGCTGTTCGATGTCCAGAGGATTAAACAGAGAGTAATATGTTGTATTTTTAAGGATATTTATTGGTATAAACACTTGATCCCTGATATCATATTTATATGGCTTTTTCTCCATGACGTTTCCTTGTGTGATTTTTTTAAAGATGATGATTGAGCTTGATTACAGTTATCACATATAAATGTCTTTACTCCAGTGTGTGAAATTGTGTGTCTTTTTAAATTTGATGATCGAGAAACATGTTACAACTATTTAATAAGTACCTATACACTATACATGCATTTAAAAAAAAAATGGTATGTAGGAATACACAATTGGGTATATACAGACTTACAATGAATATTTTTATGTATCAAAAATTTTGAATAATACTGTTGAAAATATAATTAATATATTATATAATGTTACAACATATTACATATTATGTGCAAGTGCAATGTGCATCATATTGTTATTGTAAATGTAAATCACGCCACCGCGTATTTCTGTAACAGGGTCATAAGGTCACTTTTATATTATAAAGACGATCAAATGCACTCTGTAGTCACTGCACTATAGTATTGCTTATGTGTACGTCATTTATGTCTTCTAAGCATAAAACTTACGAAATGAAAAACGGGATTTTTACGCAAAATAGGTTTATGGAATAACACTCAAACAAATCACCGTACATGAAATTTTCATTGGTTATTTATACTAGCATTTTCTATACACGATAAAATTTTCAATGAATATTAATTGGTTTTGAACTGTTTACAGAAATTTACAGTTCACAATTTTTTTAGTTTTTTTTTTTTCTATGAATGTCAATACAATTTTATTTTTTATTGGTACAATACTTGGTTCAGTAGCAATTGGTATGGCTAAAATAGAAGTGATACTATTGATATTCAAGCATATGAAAAAAAATTGAATTTAATGTTCAGAATGTATTACTATTTTTGATATTTATCTAAGTATCTATTACAAAATAGTTATGAATTATGGCTAATGAACATTGCGTGGAACAATCATTATAAAACTATAAAAATAATGTACAGTTTGTAAATATATAAAAAAAACAATGTTTAACTTATAGGCTATAGTATACCCATTAGATGTGATACTTTAGTGTAGTTAATTCGATATGGATTAAGCAAATCAAATTGTTGGTATTTGCGCTTAAAGTGTTGTAAACCAATTTTTTTACGAAAAAGTTGTCCATCATTCATCCATCAAACATTAACCACTGGTATTTTTAATGATACAGCTTTTTTTATCATTTCACCTTGTAAACTATAATAACAAATGTAAGTAAATTTAATTATTTGGTAGAAAATTATACAATTTTATTTAAATAAAAGAGTAAGACACACTTTATAGTATTTATACTTAATGGTGAAAACCATTTAAAACAGTTAATTTCAACCTTTTTAAGGCTGCCGCCTCCAGAGAATCAAAATATTTAATATTGCCCCCATTTATAAAAAATAGGTGCGGAGGGGGAGCAGCTGAATTGAAAAATAAAAAAGACGTTAGTTGTTATATTTGTATGTTTTGGTCTATTATATTTATTGCTGAGTAAGTTTGAAATTATTTTTAATACTACGAAAAAAAATATTAAACGCTTAGTGCATATTTTGCGATATTTTAGTTTTAAGAGCATATTTCTTAATTTTTGCCATTTGAAAATTCATGATAAGTTTATATATATGTATATATTACAATGTATCACTTCTTTATTTTGATAGTTTTCATTTAGTATTATTGTATTGTGTTTTTCAAATCCTTAATTGACATGTCCCGTTTTTATCATAAATTATTATTGTGAAGTTGTCATGTAAATACGGTAATTTCTTTCAGAGTTTTGCCAAAAACCAAAATTGATTTTGTCGAGGAATCTTGTAATACATTTTCAAATTTCAGATTTAAAAAGAAAAGGTTTTGTTATTTTTCTTGATCAAAATTATTTGCACATTTTCGTCATTTCTACGAGTTTTGTCAATATTTGAACTTTAAATGCTTACAAAAAAAAAATATGACTATTTTATGAAAATTTTATCGTGTAGGTATAGAAAATGCTATTATTAACAACCAGTGAAAATTTTATTTATCTACGGTAATTTGTTATAGAATTACACCAAAATCCAAAATCGATTTTGTCAAAAACCAATTTCGCGTAAAAATTCACGGTATTCTTTATTTTTTTTCTCGGTGCTTTTGAAAATAACTCTAAATTTTAAATTTTATCCTCTCTAAAGCACCAACAATATTCACTTTCCCATCGAACATGATACTGAAGTTGAAAATCGAAGCATTATTTCGACTACTTATCGTGTACACATGTACAATCTATAGATTAGGTAGGTTTTTTAATGTGCAATATACTTATGCATTATTTCGACTACTTATCGTGTACACATGTACAATCTATAGATTAGGTAGGTTTTTTAATGTGCAATATACTTATGTAAAGCATAATTTGGACTTTGGTCATACCTAAAAAATTACTTTAATTTAGTGCAAATAATATGCTAATATAATGTTGGTGTCAAATGTGATTTCTTTGGTTAAGTTATAATGTCTCTTCAGTTACTTGCAGCTTGCTGACAGGTGTTGTGACAAACTGTAAAAGTATCCTCGGACTTGTATCATAAACTTGGTGGAGACCGAATCGGCCCGTGATGTTGAATGCTCCGGGGAGTTTTTAGAAAACTGTCCCGAAGCAACAAATCATTGACCATAGACGGCCTGTGACAAGTTTAAGTACAAGCCCTCCTCGTTTACAGAGTGTCACAACACCACTCGACGTTAATCGATTTTGAATGATTGTTTCGCTGGTTGGTTAGACTTGTTGACCATCTACAATTAATACCACTATAATATCGGTCATCGGAGTCTTGATGCTGAAAATAAAATTACACATAGATGAAAACAATTAAAAAGTACAATGCAACCCTCAAATAAAAAAAAGTATAAAAGAATAAGAATAGAATTACTGTCCTAAAAGGTGATGACAGACACAAAAAAAAATAAAAAAAAAACACACATCATTGTAAAATCAATACATTCATCGTTCCACTCAGAATCTAAAAGTATAAGAATAGAATAATAACAAATATTACCTTTATCTATGTCGCAACATAAAACCCTCACATCTTTGTGTCCACAAGCAAGTTTGCCTCTTCTTTGAATAACAATTTCTTCACATGGTTTCTCTGAACAATTTTTTCCGCAAATACTTTTGCACTTATGTCCACATGCTAAAATTCGATTACATTTAGCAGTGCAATGCTTACGCTCTGGTGTAGTTTTACATTTAACTGTAATTAAATGAGAACAGTCTGGTATAACTTTTTGTACCTGTAAATAATATTTTATTAACAAAACAAATTTGACACTATAGAATATTAAACATACTTGATGTTCACACCCTTTGCATGGCTTATAACACTTTTTTTTACACTTATGGCCACATTTTAAAGTACGATTACATATATTTTCACATTTAATCTCATTATCATTTAATCCACAAGCTACACTACTGTGTACATGCCCACACGGTAATGTTTTTTCAACTTTTATTGTACAAAATCCACAATCTTCGTAACACATTTATGATCTGATTTGCAATTTTGTTTTTCAAATTGTAAGCGCTTTATTCTATTTATGTCATTTAATGTTACGTTTACTTGATTCATAAAACGTTTAATGGTTAAAATTGGTGTTTTCAGTTACTAGTATTCAAAAAGTAAAAATAATTGTTATACCTAACGTTAACAAAATTAAATGAAGAATACTATATTATCAATTTAATTTTTAATTTATAACTATATTATTATTAATACTCATCTTTAAATGAGTTAAAATACTACCATAATATAATTTATTTATTTATTTATTTATGTATGATAAACGGTACTGAAATGAAATAACACCGAGTTCGGAATTAATATAATCAACAAACCTATTAGGTACTAAAGATTTGAATGAATTGTTTGAGCTTACGAAATAAATTTTATGAGTATAATTTCTCATTAAAAAAACAATAAATATAAAAATAAAGAAAACTTTAAAACGGAGTCTTCTAAGAAAGTATTTAGTATTTACATGTGAAACATAGAAAAATAGCTAATACTCACAAAATACTAAATTTGCAGCTTGCGGACGTTGATCGATTTTGAATGACGTCGTACCATAATTTTGTTTTGTTCTCTATTGCAAATCTCACCACACAGTTTGGTACATTTGCAGCTTGCTGACAGGTGTTGTGACAAACTGTAAAAGTATCCTCGGACTTGTACCATAAACTTGGTGGAGACCGAATCGGCCCGTGATGTTGAATGCTCCGGGGAGTTTTTAGAAAACTGTCCCGAAGCAACAAATCATTGACCGTAGACGGCCTGTGACAAGTTTAAGTACAAGCCCTCCTCGTTTACAGAGTGTCACAACACCATTCGACGTTAATCGATTTTGAATTATTGTTTCGCTGGTTGGTTAGACTTGTTGACCATCTACAATTATTAATACCACTATAATATCGGTCATCGGAGTCTTGATGCTGAAAAGCAAATGAAATTGCGTTTGGTTAGAAACAAAATTACAGTATGAAATAATATATTGAATTATTTGAATTACTTGAACGAAATACTCGACGTCTCGACGTTAAGATTTTGATAGGTTAGAACATCGTGGAATGCCGTATTATTGTCTATTGAACAATAATTTAAGTGAATCATGATTTAAGATATCTAAGTAAATATATCGAATATCTCTCATCAATGGAATAAAAGATTAGATTAAAACTATACTCTGTTCCATGAGAGTGCGCGACTGGGTGGCCAAACTATTTATCATACCTAACGAGGGCACGACTATAAAGAATGTTTTTCGAATTAAACTTGATTTATTATTCCTTACAAAATACAAGTACTTTTAAAGTATCACTTTATGATCTTGAACAGAGTGATTATATCCAAAATAATATATATTATTTACAGGATATAGTGTTATACATTATAACTTTTTATCCATCAAAATATGTTTATATATATTATATACTATTATAGTATTATACCTATTCAAAAAAATATTGACTGGGGGCTAGAGACCAAGTGTCCGTTTACCATTTTTGTCTGCCATAATACATTGCACAAGAAAAAGGTAGGGTTATACGGTAGCTGGTTGGTTGAATTAATATAATTTACATATGGACGGCGTTCGGGAAAAAGGGTATATGTCATTTTTTGTCATTTTTACATTATGCATCAATATTTTTTTTATTTCTTCCAGTATGAATACATATGACATAGTGTACATTTAATTTTTCTGCACATTGTAATCTATCAAAAAAAATAAAGTCAAGGACACAGGTCGTTAAATAAAATTCTGACAGCTAAAAGGAAATAGTCGAAAATAATCACGTCGTAATATAATAATTCGTAAAACATCCTAACGTAATTCTGTAATAATACGCCGGGTAATATTAAAGTTTGCTGTCGAAAATAATCACGTTTTAAAGTAATAAGTCGTACCTATAACTTCTATTTAATATCTTCAAATTTAAAAATTCGAATAACATCATAACGTTATGTTCTAAGTCGTAAATACATACAACGAAGAATGTTAAAACGAAAGGAATATAGTAGAGCGGCGTTTCGACTTAGAAAATCCAAAAAAAATTACTTGACCTCTGTAAATTACACTTCTTATGAAGAGTATAATTGTTCATGTTTTAAAGTAGATTGCAACTGTTTTTTTCAATTATTTTTTGATAAATTACCAAATGCCGTTTTAAAATTTTAATTTAAGGGACGTAACCCTTTAAATATTTTATTCAACAAACCCTTTGATATAATTAATTATTTCTGAAAAATTACAATGCACACGAAAATTATATCTAAACAGTAGAACAAGTATTTTATGTAAAAAAATAAAAAAAAATAATAAAGATTTCTTCGAAAAAATCATTGATACGATATAAATTTAATCGATATAACCCTTTAAATATTTATTTAATCAAGCCAACTCTTTAATTTTTTTTTTCTGATTATTTTTTTCCAAAAAGATTACAATGCACACAAAATATAAGTATATCTACACAATGGTATAAGTATATAATCTGGAAAAATAAAAAATTATGATTTCTACAAAATATAATATATCATTGACCCGATATAAATTTAATCGATATAACCCTATATTTTATTCAACAAACACTTTGATATAATTAATTATTTCTGAAAAATTACAATGCACACGAAAATTATATCTAAACAGTAGAACAAGTATTTTATGTAAAAAAATAAAAAAAATTAATAATGATTTCTTCGAAAAAATCATTGAAACGATATAAATTTAATCGACATAACCCTTTAAATATTTATTTAATCAAGCCAACTCTTTAATTTTTTTTTTCTGATTATTGACTTCTGCTCAACTCTATTTTCAACTGCTATTGTAAAAATATATCAGGAGTCTTGTATTAAATTTTAACACTTTTTGGCACAACACATAAAGCTTTATTGATAATTATAAAAAAAAAAATTGAAAACCTTAAATGCCCGTAAACAGCTCAAAAAGAGTTAAAATATTTTCATTAAATTGCATGGTGTATAGGAAATGCTAATATAAACATTCTGTGAAATTTTCATGTATTTACAGTTATTCGTTTTTGAATTACAACAAAATAAGGAATTCCCTACATGAGAAATCGAGTGATTATCCAATGTTGTAAAAATTTGAATTTCAAACGCTCATAAAAATTTGATTTGACTTTCCAGAAGAGATTTTTTCATTGATAAAGCTGGACAAAGTTATTAGTAATATTGTATTACTTTTTCAAATCTTAGATTTAAAAAGAAAAATTTTTATCTTTTTGATATTTGCCGAAACGTTGTAAAATTAAGATATTATCATTTGTACCTACTCTTCCATTTTCATGTTTGAAATACACATAACTTTCTCAACCAATAAAATATTTTCATGAATTGGCCCATACGATTTACCTAATACTAAAAGTTTTCTATTAATATAACGTATTAAGTAATTAAAAAAATTTCGTTATAGTTATCCTTATTATAAACGTATATTATACGTGCTATATTTTACTGGATTTTCTGCTAGATGGTAATTGGGTTATGTCATCCTTTGCCCCAATGTTTTTTTCTTTAAGTTCCCCACATCGTATCTGGTAAAAAAATTTGATAAAAACATTTTTATTTCTTAAATTTCTTGGTTATCCATTTTAGATTCTGAGTGGAACAATGAATGTATTTAGGTAATATTTTTGTAAACTTATTGGTCATTTAAATTCTTTTTAATCTTTATTTTTTTTCTATATATTTTTTTTTAAACCCCATTCAAATCATTCTTAAACATTTCATCGATATTGTAGGTTGTGAAAAAACTACAAATTTTATTGATACACAGTATTAGGTGTGTTTTCTTAGGATACTCTGTTAAACCTCCATTGTATAATATTTTTTTTTAAAGCTCATTATTCTACATATTTTCAGGAAAGTAGATTTAAGGTTTTCTTTTACTAGATATTGAATATCCAATCTACTGTTTTAAAAATTAAACTGCTACATAATGTATAATGCATATTATAAGTTCTAATTATGAAAAGTAACATTAAAATTACTTTAGCATCTATTTTTGGCGCTACTTCATCGCCAAATCCAAAAATATTTACCATTTTACTTGACCAACAAGCAAATAGTTTTTTCGTATTGACGATAATACTATAATAGGTGCAAGTTCAGGTAGATATTGAGAATTGTCATATCAACCAATTACATTCTCTACTAGTGTTTCATATTTCCATAACATTTCTCTTGCCCAAATTTTAAAAGATTTTAAATGATTTAGATTATCTACATTTATATTTCAACATAACTTTCTAGAATTTCATGACTATAGTTATGATTTATGATTTATAACTGTTTGCTACTACTCGGTCGTTGTTTCAGCTGCATACTACAATCCAATTTGAGTGGCGTGCTTCGAATAACGTGTTTCGGCACAAAATATGCCTTAAAAAGTTAAAAAATATACATTTATGTGCACTAATTATCTAAAATTATGCACTTAAAAAGTTCTTACTTAAAAAAATCATTAACAATTTTTGAAATAACATGAATTATCTATTCATTTTTTTATAGTTTTATTTAATTTTTTTATGTCACAATAAAAAAATAAATAGATTTTAAGTACTATTCTTGAACCTTCATGAACTGCGTATAATGTACGTCTTTGCCGGTAATTCATTTTAAATCTGAAAATTTCGATAAATGAAATTTTTTTTCGTCAAATGTTGATTCTTTTATAGTACCTATTTCCATAAAAAATGCATACTGATATAATGGTATGAATAGAAATATCAAAATCATGTATAATATTATGCCCAATAAAATAGAAATATGCATAAATACACCAAATAGGCAAAAAACCTCTAAATATTATGCAAAAACAAGCAAAATAAGACTTCATTAAACCGTGTTTAATAAACATATTAACCGTGGTACCTTAAAATGGATTTCTATGTCATCAAGCATTAAATACAACTTAGCAAGATTTATATGCAAATGCATGAACTTACGAGCCCTGTTAATAATAATAATATAATATGACAAAATTAATAAAGTTTATTATAATAATAAAATATTAATATAAAAGATCATGTAAATTTTTTCTGACGTTTAAACCGCAAACAATGGGTTCTTATACCCATTTCTGCATAATGTTTTTCAGGACCTATGACCTATGCCCCAGAGCCAGCACCTGAACGTAATCTTATTTTTTACCTTTTCGATACCGGACGTTATGTTTGTTATAGAATCAATTTGAAAGCGTGTGACAATCGTGTTGAGGGCCACGTGCAGGTTTTTTTCGCAGCCAGGCTGGTCTTAAGAATGTCTTCGCCGGTACTGCACCTCGAATCATTTCTGGTTTTTATTTTCCTCGTCATTTAAATACTTTATATATATTTTTTTATCAATTGGTTCATCTGTTCATCTGCAATTTGGTTAATAGAAAAACATTTTTAGGCTTTATAATTACGGAAAAAAAATCCATTTGTCATATACGATATAAACACGCAGTCGCACAGACAAGTAAACGACAGGATAAGTTGAAGTACAAACATCAGAACATTACGAACTGACGAATGGTTTTTTAACTTAAAAACTTTTAGGTTGTGAGTTTGTTGTGAGTCAAGGTGTGATAATGATGATTAGGGATTACTATGACAGCGGTCTTGTATGTGTGCTATGGCTGATGCATAATACAATGTTCGATAATAATTTAAAAATAACGGGTATGAACAATCGAAGATTTTCTGAATCATCAACATTAAAAATACATACAAGAACAAATGATGGGAAAATTGATTCCTGTAATAAACTATTTTCGTACGTTGAGGTGTAGTTGGTGTAGATATTTGTGGTTGTCTTATTTTCAGTAGTGGAGAAATTGATTTTATTGAAATATTTTTCAGTTTCTGTTCTGAACTACTGAAATTGGTGTCACTATTACAGATTTTTTCCCTCTGTATTGGCCTGCTTCTCCCTTTTCCATTAGGAGTAAGAACTTACTAACTTTTGAAATATGAAATGTGCTCTCAGGCAATCTATAAAAAGATTTGTGTATGTCCTTTGAATATCTCTATCGTTAAAATTTAAAAGTTGAGCAACTGTAGCGACTTGTTTGCCCAATTGTTAGGACTTAATAAATAAAAAAATAGTTTATTACATTACCTCAAAATGTTGTATAATTGATTGTTTTTCTGCCTCATATTTATGGTTAGCGTTTGTTGGGCATCGAAGTATTCACTAACTATGATGATTTATGAATTGATACAATATACTTTTGTTATTCCTATTGTTACATAAATTAAAATTAATAGAATTGCATAAATTGATATATAAAACCTTAATCGAAGTCTAATTCCACTTGGAAATTGTTATGGTATTCTTTCATTATAAAATCTTTTAGTTTCATATTTTTTTTTTGATTTTACACGTTCACGATTATATGATGGCATTTCTTTATGTTCATCATCAAATGAAATTTTGTAATATATGGTTTCAGATATAGGGTCATATTTTAATGCCCTAATATGTCGAACTTCTGGATCGCCTTTAGACCGTCCAGGCCTGATTGCCTTATAGTAACATACATTTTTATAATCCAAAAAATCTGTATGATATATTGCATTTGATTCATACTCGGAAGGGTTTTTTCGGGCTAACTTTGTCAGTTTGACATAATCTGATGGTAAAAATATTTCTTTATTTTTAATAGTTCTTTCTATAACACTGTGCACACTGTCGCAAGGCATTTGAGTATGGCATTTCACCAACAATTTTTGCTCTACAACAATATTATTTTCTATAGAAAATTGTAGTAGTGCATTTGATAATA
The DNA here is from genome assembly GCF_005508785.2 of Acyrthosiphon pisum. Classification (NCBI taxonomy): domain Eukaryota; kingdom Metazoa; phylum Arthropoda; class Insecta; order Hemiptera; family Aphididae; genus Acyrthosiphon; species Acyrthosiphon pisum. The sequence continues at coordinate 3,421 of NW_021771178.1, read as the reverse complement.
CTGTATTACGATTTTGGTAACCACAACCATCTGAATACAATATGATATCTTTTTTACTATTGTACAATATTTATTTAAATGTTTAATAATCAGAGAAGCAAAAACTGATGCCTCTAATTCACCTTCACATTCGTCCCACCAGTAATTTGAACAATGGTGTTCAGGTGATAAATTATAGATTGTAAAGTTATGGACCTTCATTTTCATACTGTAGTATAATGCACTTGCATTTAGAGATGGGCATGATTGCACCGCTTGCATATCCATGGTGAATACAAATTTTTTATATTCCATTGCACTACCTGTATCAAGCGCCAATTCATCACGAGCTCGGTCTTTTTTCTGACAAGTGTTTCTGGTAATC
>NW_021771178.1:0-3007 GCF_005508785.2 Acyrthosiphon pisum | reverse complement strand
TCTTGTAAAAATATGAAGTTCAAACGCTTATAAACATTTTTTTTTTGATAGAAGTAGACAAAAGTTAATCTTCTATTAAATTTTCAAATCTTAGATTTAAAAAAAAAACAATTTTTATGAATTTCCAACTCAAAATAATTTGCATATTTTCGTGATATTTACGTGTTTTGTCAATATTTGATTTTAAATGCTTATAAAAAAAATTGTGATAATATATTTTTAATGTTTTTCAATTAATGGCATTGTAACAATATATTAATAGAGCCTTGTATTCAGTTTTCAAGCTTTTTAACCAACAAATAAAATTTTATTGACATTCACAGTAAAAAACTAAAAAAATGGAAACCAAAAATGTCCACTTTAAAACAAATTAAAATATTTTTAAAATGTTATGCATATGCTAGAAGAGTATACATCCCAACCAATTCCATTTCTCGTTGATCATGTATGTCCCTTATCACTTGATCCAGGGCAAGATTGAATAGTACCGGGGATAGTGCGTCTCCCTATCTCAAGCCAGTTTTGCATTCAAATGCTTCAGAGGTCTCCCTCATGAAACACACTTTGCCGTATGTCTGTTGGTTACAAATGTCAACTAGTCTCACCAATTTCCTTGGTATACCAAGATTTATTAGAGTTATCCAGAGTTGTTCATGGTCAATACTGCCATATGCTTGTTTGAAGTCTACAAAAAGAATATGAAGGTCTTTATTATAATAATTATACTGTCATGGCAATACCATGTAACTGACATTTACCAAATTGTTCAGGAGGGACTTAAAACTAATTAAATTTTTTTTACAATCGAGAAGCTAATATTTTTTAAACTTATTTCTTCTAACATGCTTACTTGTGATTTAACTATGTCTAATTGTTCATTAAAATGCATTTATTACAATAGCTACTGTAGTTACGAGTAATTTTTAATGTGATTGTAGATAATTGGTATTTTTCATAGTAAATGCGTGTTATTTACTATTCATAATTTGTAGATAAGTGGCATTTTATAAAAACATAAATCATTGGCACGTTATTACATTAATTATTAATATTATGTAAGATATAATTTAATATAATTAAATTATATTAATACAATACCATTAAAAATAAACAAAATATAATTATTGTTCCTTTAGTACAATTATTTTTTATTTTTTATTTACTTTTAGAATAATCACAGGTGAAATATGAATAGGCAAACATCTTATATTACCTATAAAACAAAATAATGTTGCCATACCTAAAACAATATTGTAAAAAATATTTATCAAAATATTTGATTAACATATTTTATTAATAAAATTAAACAGTAACATTTTAAACACTTAATTTAGTGATTATAAAAAAAAATCAAAACAGTTACATATTTTTTTCAGTCCTGTTCTTATAAAATATAAACATATTTTAATAATATAAAATCAAATAATAGCATTATAAAACACTTACTTTAGTGACTATAAAAAATTTAAACAGTAACATAATATCTTCAGTCCTGTTCTTATACAATATTAGCATATTTTAATAATATAAAATCAAACAGTAACATTTTAAACACTTACTTTAGTGACTATAAAAAAAATTAAAACAATAGCATAATCGTTAGTCTTATTATATTTCAGTACAATTGCGTTTCTTGAGGTTTTTTAATTGAGGTAAGTTATCATAAAAATAGTGTACATCCCTTGGCAATACAGCCTTTAACTTTTGTAAGTCATTCCACTTGGAAATTGTTAATGGTATTCTTTCATTATATAATCTTTTAGTTTCATATTTTTTTTGATTTTACACGTTCACGATTATATGATGGCATTTCTTTATATTCATCATAAAATGAAATTTTGTAATTTATGGTTTCAGATATAATGTCATATTTTAATGCCCTAATATGTCGAACTTCTGGATCGCCTTTAGACCGTCCAGGCCTGATTGCCTTATAGTAACATACATTTTTATAATCCAAAAAATCTGTATGATATATTGCATTTGATTCATACTCGGAAGGGTTTTTTTCGGGCTAACTTGGTCAGTTTGACATAATCTGATGGTAAAAATATTTCTTTATTTTTAATAGTTCTTTCTATAGCACTGTGCACACTGTCGCAAGGCATTTGAGTATGGCCTTTCATCAAAAATTATTGCTCTACAACAATATTATTTTCTATAGAAAATTTTAGTAGTGCATTTGATAATACTGTATTACAGTTTTGGTAACCACAACCATCTGAATACAATATGATATCTTTTTTACTATTGTACAATATTTATTTAAATGTTTAATAATCAGAGAAGCAAAAACTGATGCCTCTAATTCACCTTCACATTCGTCCCTCCAGTAATTTGAACAATGGTGTTCAGGTGATAAATTATAGATTGTAAAGTTATGGACCTTCATTTTCATACTGTAGTATAATGCACTTGCATTTAGAGATGGACATTATTGCACCGCTTGCATATCCATGGTGAATACAAATTTTTTATATTCCATTCCACTACCCGTATCAAGCGCCAATTCATCACGAGCTCGGTTTTTTTCTGACAAGTGTTTCTGGTAATCAGTGTTGCTGAATTGATCGACTTTAAACATGGAACATGTGCCACATAGATTTTTTCAAATCATCAAATTTCATCTTTTAAAATGGAAAACTTCTTAGTTTTCATAAATTTTGAAAAATAACCACTGCTTATTGGGTTCCCAATTTTGTCTTCTGAGCATTTTAGTTGATATGCTGTATACACTTCTTGATTGGTATTGAATGGACCCTCCAAATATAATCTATTTGTTTTTTTTCGACAATAATGACTAGGCATTTTTGCCAAAATGTCAAAACACTGTATCAAGTGATCTTGTCTAAATAGAACTGACCTTCGAGGTGATACTTCTTCAAGTTGTAGGTCATCAATAATATCAAGTTCAATAGGTTGTTTTCTTATATTTTTTATATTGGGTAGAGTTAGTCAGAATCGTTGTTCATAAAAAAATAATTTAATATTGAAATATTTAATTTTA
>NW_021771177.1:2209-2970 GCF_005508785.2 Acyrthosiphon pisum | reverse complement strand
GGATTTTGATAATTTACGGTAGAAATATTTGCTTGTAAATGGTTGCTATTGGTTATATATTAAAAAAAAATAATAACAGTGTATTATATATTGGTTGCTATTGGTTAATTGGTTTATTTAACTACTGTTTTTCTGTCCTTTTCCTGAGTATATACATACATTTCATTTCTTAACACAATTTGCTGAGTTTAAGACCAATAAAAAAAAACATACACAATTATATTATTTACATTTTAGATTCTGAGTGGAAAGATAAATGTATTAATTTTACAATGATGTGTTTTTTTTTTAAATTTTTAAATTTTTTTTGTGTCTGTCATCACCTTTTAAGACAGTAAAAGTGCTTGGACTTTCTTCAACAGTTTCTTTTCTAATAGAAAAGTGAATCTAGTTGGTACTTTGGGGGGTCAAAAGTAAAAATTTCCCAGTAGTTTTCAAAAGCACCGTGAAAAACAAAATAAAAATTAAGGAAAAACGGGAATATTTACGCAAAATCTGTTTTCGAGAAAATTGATTTTGGTTTTTGGTGCAACTCTTAAACAAATTACCGTAGGCACATGAAATTTTGACTGAATGTTAATATTTTCATTTTTTGTACACCATACAATTTTGAAAATATTTTGACTTATTTTGAGCTCTTTACTTAACTGAAAATGTCCAGTTTCCATTTTTATTAGTTTTTTTTCTATAAATATCAATAAAATTTTATTTGTTTGTTAAAAAAGCTTGAAAATTTAATAGAAGGCTCCTAGTATATTGTT
>NW_021771177.1:716-2159 GCF_005508785.2 Acyrthosiphon pisum | reverse complement strand
TGTGATTGTATAATATTACTTGTGGGTACTTGAAACTTCTAAAGTATACTATTATATATCTATGATAGTACCACGGTTTGTTGTTGATGTATAACGCGTTACCTAATGGATATTGTGATATGATTAATTTGGAATTTATTATTGATACCTATTATAGGTCAATTTTTTTTAATACTCTAGATAAGTATACCTATAATAGGTATGTCTAATACCTAGACTGACAAACCGTCTCCGCTCAGAATCGTTTTTACTTTTTCTTATACAGTGATATTATATCATTGAATTCAAATTTAATACTATCCATTATACAGTGCAGGGACTGTAACTGGACCGAAAATAAACGGTTATAAAACCGGAAACCTTGTTATTTAAATATTATATTCACACTATCAACTCATCTACCTCGCCACAAACATTTCTTAATGAGGTGGATTATTTAATAATTTATTGTTACATTGTTACACTGTATGCGATTTCGTTGTTTTGATAATAAATTATTATTTATAATAAAAAAAAAAAAATTAAAATGTGGATACCGGTATCCGGCATTTGTTTATTGCCGGTATCTACGGTATTAACGGTTATACAGTAATTACCGAAAATATCGTACATCAATAAATTACCTATAATAATTAATTTAATCTGCTCCAATACAATAGTTAATTTGTCGGGGAAGAGGGGAGGGGAATAAAAAAATAAATATTAAAAAAGGTACCTTTGGAAAAAATTTTCAATATTCTAATGATTTATTTCAAATTGAAATTGAAAATCGACGATTTATCTTATCCTTAGGATATTTAAAATCTAAATTAAATCTCAGTGTTTCAGTGTTTGTCTGACGTCTGTGTATGTTATAATGTGTAGGTACCTACATCAATAATGAAAAATTAATTTATCTTAATCGTGAGTGAAGTACTATATAAAATTATGTAATACATAGGTAATAATAACACTAATATATAATATCAATAATTGTTCGATAAGTACGTGCGTCTGTGGTCGCGTTAATCGTTATCGTTGTTCTATTTTGATTCAGCTTTACACTTTTTTTTTTATTATTCACTGAAAAATGAACATCAATTTCAGTAAGCTGGATACCTAATATCATAATTAAATTAATTTGGTTCATTTAAAATGTTAAGCCTCTAAACTAGTTCTGTAAGAAATAGTTTTCAATGTGGATTCTGAAGTGAGAGTTGCTGTGTCTAGTTTTATTCCAAGATTTGACAAAAATGTGCAGTGATCTGCAGGCTTATTCATCCCATTAATATAATTACTAAAAATACATTTATAAATCTTAATAATTAATACAAATTTATAAAATATATATGATTATAATAAAACTAATATTTCTATATATATATATTTCCTATTATCCATAATCCATTACAACTTTTTCTGGATTTTATTTATCTTTTTTTATCTATTTATTATGATTATTAT
>NW_021771177.1:0-616 GCF_005508785.2 Acyrthosiphon pisum | reverse complement strand
AGGTAGTTTTTTTTATGGCCCTGGGAAGGGCGTCCTGAAAAAACCTTTTAGTCCAAAAAGGGCGCCGATAGAAGAAAAAGTTAGGAAACCGCTGTTTTAGCGTATTATTCTTATTTATAACCACTAAAACGCAATGATTGGTGCATAGTATCCAATAGATAATACCTAGGCATAGACGTATAGGTATAATGTATAACGTTCTGCGTAAAAGCACTCTAATGTTATGCAATGTTCAAATCTTTGATAAGAACAGCTAAAAGACTGTGCTTTTTTTTTATTATCGACTCTCCTGCTACCTGACTCCCTTCTTGGCCACTATTATAGTGGTCTTAATCCGGACTCGATTTTTATGCTATAAGTAGGTACGTAAAGTAAAATAACAATGATAATAATAAAATGCTTAGACGTTCAACATAAATTGTATTCATAAATAGTTGATTTTTCTTATATAGTTTTATTAATACACATACAATATACATACACATTTATTATAGATTGACACATTTAATTAATACACGCACACATACATGGTATAGGTATATATATAATAATACGCTGCAGTCGACTCTGGGCATCTCAAACTTTGATGGTACGAAATTCTTCACGCACACACGTC
>NW_021771176.1:306-459 GCF_005508785.2 Acyrthosiphon pisum | reverse complement strand
CAATATGTCAATATATGTATATTATAATATCTCTTGTATACTATTTCATATTATTATAAAATCAACAACAACAATACGTTTGATCGGAGGGCCGTGGAGGGCTAAATGTGGTGGTGTACATGGGTGATCAACAAAACGAGACTATGAAAAAAA
>NW_021771176.1:0-206 GCF_005508785.2 Acyrthosiphon pisum | reverse complement strand
ATATAATAATATAATAACAATATTATAATCTTTGCGATCGGCGGCGACGGAATGTGCGCGCGCGAGCTTCTGCGTTTGACAACGCGATAGATAGCGGGCGGCAGCGAATCGTCGTCCCGTTCGTCAGCGCTCTCTCTCTCCTTTTCTCACTCTGTCCTTCTCTCACACACACACATTGGCAGTCCTACCCTCCTTACCACCACCCC
>NW_021771175.1:4477-4626 GCF_005508785.2 Acyrthosiphon pisum | reverse complement strand
AGTTAAAATAAATAATACGCATACTTTTACATAAATCAACAGTATTATAACAACCACACGTTATCTTTTCGGTTGAAATACGGAATTTAACCCTTAACGAACAAAAAGTAATTTTCCATATACGCTTATAATAATATGTGGATACACTC
>NW_021771175.1:0-4377 GCF_005508785.2 Acyrthosiphon pisum | reverse complement strand
CGAAAAAATGGTCTCTTAAAATTCATTTGTATGGCGTATAATTAATTATTATTATTGCCATTGAAAAACACATTGTGAAATGGTTATTCGGTTATAATTTAATTAAAATATTGCATTCAACGGGTTATTATAACCACCGTTTACAATCATTTTTGCGTGAAAAAGGATTTGTTCTTAAAAAGGGACAGTGTGCGGTCCCGAGCCGGGACGCACGAATTCGCAAATAGAAAGTCAAACAGTACCCTTATTTAGGGGTGTCGTAGACACGGTCGTTATTCGGCAAAAATAATAAAGGTTTTAAAGTACAGAAAGGCGAACAATGTTATTCGAAATGCATAGTGCAGCTTTGTTCTTGTCGGAGCCTAAAAAGAAAAGGGGTTTCGGACATTTATTGTTTTTTAGGAATCCGTGTCGAGGACGCAATTTGTTAAATAATAATGTAACTTTTATTCAGTGGGATATGACGTTTAAAAATAAGGGCCAGTGGAGGGTGTCGCTGTGTTCAGTGGCCCAGATTCAAAACACGGAATTTGAATTAAATGTAACCCCTTCGGCTTTTGTTTCCACCGGACCTTTTGTTGTAATTGCAACCACCTTGCCTCCTCTCACGAATCCCTTTTGAACTTGTACGATTTCTCAACACAAACCGAGAGCAAAACATAAAAAGTAAAAATCATAGTAATAATATTATTATGATTATTGTTTATTATTATACAACGTGCCGACCCATTGCACTCGCAACTCTTCGATAAAATTGAATTTCACGCCCCAAAAACAGCGTTAACAATTTTCACGTAATTTCTATAAAGTGTATAATATATTAATATATAATGTTTAATTTTACGTGCTGCAATGAAATTCGTACCTACGTATTTTACCATTATACCGCTGCTCACAATATTATACTTGAAACAATAGAAAAGTGTAATTGAATAAAAAGTGACTAAGAGATATTTTGCTGCATTGAAATATATTATTATGAAATAATTAGTTTACCCTTTCTTGTTGTTGCATCGTAACAACAATACATCTATATGATAATAATAATTATTATCATATGATATCTTAGAAACTATACTAATTATTGAGTACAGTTGGATAACAAAATATGTGAATTACAAATAATGTAAAATAAATAATGTACTGTTCAACTAATTCTTAATAGTCCTATAAAAAAAATTGTAGCCTTGTACGTATGTGGTATGTATAAGCATCGAATCAACGTGTAGGATGTAGATATAATAGTATAACACAATACTGCATAAAGTTGTATTCTAAAAATAATTCCATAGCAATATCATATAGTATTATTCAGTTTTAAGTTATAGAACATAAGACAAATTTACAATTTTTAATTCAAAGTATACGAGTAGATGCTATAGATGCTAATATTTTCTGACTATAATTTATTAAATCATAGTGAAACATATACTTAGACATACCTAGTTGACTAAAGTAAAGGTAAAGTATACGTACATACCTACACAGATTTATTGTATGATATTTTATTATTGACAATTATTCACTATACACTATACACATGTTGTCAACTTAAGCACACATTAGGTAAATGTATAATCTTAAATAATAATAATTTAACTATTTTGTTTTTAATTAAAGCGATACGACATATATAAGGATAATACGATAATACATTTTACCAGCTCATTAATATTGCCTATTATTATTATTTGAACACGATTTTATAGTTTATAAAGTTTAAAAGATTTATAGAAATACATTACTAGTTGTATCTTTATTTTACAATCCATTGAAAGCACAATGTCTCGCTATAAAGATTGTTTTATTTATTTTCGGGAAAAAACTTTTCTAACTGACTAACTGATATACTCATTCATGTTACAAAAGGCACAAAGTATAAGCTTTACGACTATCTGAAAAGATATGAACAAACGAGGGACAGACAGGCTGTTATTCTATACTGTGAATCAAGACTTCCTTTCAATTGGTCAAGGAAGAGGAAAAAAATCAAGTGTGTTCTATTACCAAGAGCCATACACTAATAAATCAACCTCTGTTTTTTTTTTTTTTTGTTGATATAGTTCCGCTACTTTCTTATGTTATCAATATAACTATCCTATTATTGTGCACTATTCTATTCCGTTTCCGTTTTTCCCTCGATAACAGTCCCATAAATAATTTTTCTTCAACAGAACATTAAGTAATGGGTTGAACCCTCCTTGTACATAGAATCCCCATAAGGCTATAATGATGCTCAATGGACGTTATTGTTGTTATTTTACCCTATAGTGTTCTTTATTCCCATTAATTAGTACTTTTCAATAAGTATACGTAACAAAACGACCTTTTCTATTATACTCTGGTGGTGTTTTATAAGAAGTTTTTGTAAGTATATACGTTTAGAAGGCATAACATTAATCATTTATTTGAATTTCGTACTATGGAAATATCAATGGGGTCTAAAAGCAAGTCGTACTACGTATGTGCGGGAATGATTACGGTTATAAACGGTAGAAAGTCAAACACCTCAATCATGATATGATTATTATATTCTTATAGCAGAATTATTTTTCGTAGAGTAATATGTTTATACCCATGATAATATACCTACCTATTTATATTATGCTCACCTCGATTTTTTCCTTTAATAATTTATTCAAATTCTTGAATTTTATTCTTTTGTACTACTTAAGGAGTGTCATGTGGCGATACAAACTTCTGTTTTTCAAATGAGAAAACCACCCCCTTTTTTATAATTATTTAGTGGATAATTTTTTTGAAAATGTTGATGTACCTACCTACATGTTTCAAAATTTGAATTAAACGTTTCTTAGTTATTAAAATGTTTGTACTAAGGATAATGACTCTTAAAAATATAAAATTGATGTAAAATTGTATCTAGTAATAATTATTATCTATAATACTTGGGCCATTTTTACAGATTATTAATATTAATGACTATAATTTTAAAAATCACCATAGCCCCATATCTTATAATCCCATTAAATCCCACTAACATCCTTCTATTGTCTTTCCGATAAAAACTCTTAGAACAAAAAGTGAAATAACTCAAAAAATATTCGTACGAATATCGATTCTGATATGTAAAAATGTTCAGATAAATTATCCACTGTATAATATTAACAGTTAAAAATGGGTGTTCTCATTTGGAAAACAGAAGTATACATCTCCACAAGACACTCCTTGAGTAATACAAAAATTCTAAAGAATTTGAAAATATGGTCATAAAATGTATTTAAAAATTCCAAAAATCAGATTTTGAATAACTGCATTATTGAAGAAAAGAAGGTGGTGAGCGTGCGTGGTGAATAATAGTGAATATTAGTGCTAAGTGCAAATCAGAATTATACTTATTCATATATTATTATATAATATAATATCGTATCCAATATATATCTAATAATATATTCAGAAATACGTTAAGTTTGCACACTTACACTATAGGGTTGATATTTTTAAAAGTAATTTTAAAATATGCATCATTGCTTGTCTGTATATCTATTATAATTGCTGCAGTACTTACTGCAAATGTGTAAAGTACCTACCGTCAAAATATTACAAAGTTTCGTAGTTGATATTTATTTATTTTAATTTTCTATCTACACAATTATCTAGTTGATTGTCAATATAGACAAGTCGATTTACTTAAAAATAAATTTAACTATGTGTTAGAGCTTATTAATACAAATATTGATGTGACAGTATTTAGCTTAACAAAAACATATATTATATATTACGTCGTTTAGCTAGTATTGTAGAACTTTGTGAAACTGAATGATTAAAATATGTTGGGGTTAAAACCATATTTTAAATACCTTAATTTTGAAATTTTTATAATAGGTAGGTACTATTATAAATTACTATTAATTAATTACTATTCTGTCTATTTTATGTACCTACGCTGAAAGTCGCCCGACTTTTTTTAGATTTGAATTCATGTTGTAGGTTAATCTATGAATTTGAGTTTTCGAGTTGCTTATAATATTATATCATCATTCATCCTAAATCTACTTACACTGTCATAATTGCAGCTATCACAAGACGTACGTGTTTAATATATTATTTTTATTATTAAACCATAGACCACGAGGTTTGTAGTAATAATGAACGCGTCGTTTTATATACATAATATAACAATATAAATTTATTACATTATGTACCGACTAATATAACGCGGCGCGGGCTACGATACTGCTGTAGAAGCGTATATTATAGTCCACCACCGTCGTCGTAGCACAGGGCTCGCGTCACTCATCCCGAAAATAAAATAATAAAATATCACTTAATTTAAATTCTTTTGAAAGTGCGAAAAAAAATTACGTATTTATTATTTTTGAACGTCACACACTTTGGACCGGCCTTTGTTGGCAGTTG
>NW_021771174.1:5311-5642 GCF_005508785.2 Acyrthosiphon pisum | reverse complement strand
GATCTCTAAAAACATCATCAAAATCATACTGCCCATCTTTAACAATAGAATCAATTTTATGTTTTAACTTGCATATTTTATCTTCTCTTATAGATGTTTCATTTTGTTCTTCTGTGATATTTTTCAAATCTCCAATAGAAATAACAGGAATATTATCTAACAATATATTGTTTATATTTATTATTATAATAAAATTCCTAATTAATATTAATTTTTAATTAAAATCCTTTAATACCTTCTAAGATAGTACAATTCCCTGTTTTTGGAGGTTTTACCAGAGAATAAACAGATAACATTCTGTATAATTGCAAGAATGTGGGTGTTGATGGAT
>NW_021771174.1:910-5211 GCF_005508785.2 Acyrthosiphon pisum | reverse complement strand
GATCGTTTGGTCCCACCACTTGCCTTATTATTCCAAAAAATTTCTGGAAATTGTAAAATAATATTATTTTTATTAATTTCAAATAGGTAATTGCTGTGTAAAATACTTACTTCAACACAATCCTGGTTAATTTTAGATGTTAGTACATAATCAAAACCACACGTGTGTAAGTAGTTAATTATGTCAATTGAAGATTTTATAGTTATTCTAAGCCCTTCTGCTGTGTTTTTAGTTAAAAACTTGTCTTCTGATATGAGATTTTTAGTAACATTTGATTCCCAATTGTCTAACCAAACCAATGCATTTTTCAACACCTAAACAAATACAAATTAATAGTCATACACTCATACCTATTATGAGATATGAAAATAGTTTTAAAATATTTTCAAGATACTGCCTTCAAGTATGTTGTACATAATAATCATCTAAACAAATAATACAAGTATTAGTTACATGATATAAGTATAGTTCTAATTGTTAAGTTATGGATTACTATTAATCGTACCTTAAACATAAAATTAAGTTAGAATAAGAAAATACACACATAAAGTTTTTATACAATTAATATTGAGTTAAATAAATACAATTTAATGATACTTCCCTGTTTTTAGTCTTACAAACACATATTGTAAACATTGACATGCAACCTAAAAATCCTACAAATATGCCACAAAACCTCTAAATCTGAACTATTTTTTTTAATTCCTTCGCCAGGAAATTTTCTATTTAAAGCATCGAATAAACTATTCATCATCAGAGTAAATTTGATGGTCTCATCACTGTGATGAGACCATCAAATTTACTTCAAAACCCTTATAGTTTTTACTTTGGTAAAATTGAATTCCAGCAGCCATTGATGAACTAAATATCTAAAAAAAAGTAATGAAATATTTAATATGTGTAATGTTAAAACATAAAAAAAATATACCTGTGAAGCATATTTTACTTTCATCTTTGACAAATTGTTTAGTTCTAAATGGTTTATTGTGATTTTAGGACAAACTTTTGTTAAATTTTTCGAATCATGAAAAAAAACATTTTGATATATATTCCATTTTATTAAAGATTTGTTAGGATGAATCTAAAGAAGAAAAAATATAGTTGTAATATAGTAATATACAAGTTTATGTTTTCATACTTATTGAAATTTAATATAATCTTATTAATTTACTTGTAATGTTTTTTTTGTGTATAATCTGTTTCTGACAGTTTTTAGCAGGTGTGGAGCATCAGAAAAAACAAAAACTTTTCGGTTGCCATCAAACGGATTTTCAAATGAATTTTTAAGACCTTTCTGTTTGGCACTTATACCTAATGCACTCCACATTGTGCGATTTGTAGAGGCACCATCGCCAGTGATGCCAATTATTTGGATACCAGAATTTTCCAATAACAAAATGGCTTTTAATATAATTTTAGCTAAATCAATTCCTGTAACAAATATTACTATAATACACATTTTCTTGTATAATTAAAACTTCAAATTACCTTTTACAGGTCCCTTGGAAGCGAATACTGCAATAGGTTGATGAATATTATCTGCTAAACTTTGCACCATCAAAACCAGTGCATGATTAGCTTTTTCGGTTGGTCTGGTTTCAAATCCTTCTCCAAAGTCTTCCAAGCCAATGTAGGTCAACGTTCTTGTATTGACTGAAATACTCTCTCTTAAGAAAATTTTCATCAAATACAAGAATCATTTTCCTTTGGAGCTCTGTTTTATTTGCAAACTTTTTCTTTAATAATTTAAAAAAATCTGGATCAAATCCACAACCAATCTTAATGGCCAACAAATAATTGCGTAGAGTTTTTGTACAAGGTAGTGGTAGTATTTTTTGCTCTCTAAGATATTTATAGCCACTTGGTGAGCTTTATGAAACATTGAAAAAATTATTTCGTTAATTGTAAAGTTATTAGATTAAAAAAACTAATATATTTTAACCTTACCGTATCTGAAACAATAAACATAAAAGCGTCCAATTTTCACTATAACATCTGTTTTTAGCATTTTTAACTTTTGCTGCCAAAAATATCTCTTTAATCAATTCACATTGGCCTTTTGGTATCTCCGAGTTTTCTAATAACTCACCAAGTGTTTTTTCACTAAAAGAGTTCATTTCATCTTTAATTTTATTTAATTCAATTTGTAGACGCAAAATTGTTTTACGAGCTCTAGAACATCTTTGCTGCATATTTTCCTTAAAAGATTTTATTTTTGAAACTATTTTTTTTTTATTTGGAGAAAAAAACGGTTTTGTAGGTAATCCTTTCCTATGTTTGGTAAGTTTATTATTTATAGAATAAGTTAGTCTTTTACACCATATGCATAATTTTCTGAAATAAATAAACAAACTGTTATATTGGCAATGCACACTTTTATTAGAAAAAATTACTCATTATCCTTCAGAATTCTTAAACAGTTAATATGCTTCCACCGACCATTGACCTCAATGTATTGGGAACCAAATGAACACTTGATGTCATTAACTTTAATCGAGGAAACAGCTCCATAACAACATTTTATTTTTTCAAGGATATTCACTACATTTTCTATATCCTTAATATCTTTTAAATGTATGTTTTCTAGGCCTATTTCTGATAATTTGAATTATTTTCCATTAAGATGCAGTAATATATTTGAATCTAATTAAATGTATAACTAATTATTAAGTATCTCGAACACTATAAATATAAATAAGTATAGCATTAATTTATATAACCTTTAGTTATAACTATTCTTTTTTCAATAAACCCTGTAAAATGTAATTGCAATGGGCTAAGTTTATGAATTGATACTACCATCTCAGTTTTACTTTCATATACATCCACAATATCAATAAACCAATGATTAGGTAAATTAATGAAGCACTTATTTCTCAAAATATTTGTGTACAAGTCTATTTCAATCTGTTAATTGTTAAATTAAATATTATTATTTATGGATATAGGTAATATATTATAAAATAAGTAAATCAATATTTAAACTTAATAGTCACTTAATATTATCAATTATTTAATACTTTATTTACCTTCCTTCTTTTGGCTTCAATCTGGCAGTTTTCATCCTTCTTAATTATTACTGAAGGAATAGCTCCATCCAAAAGTTTAGGAACTTTAAGACATATCTAAATAACAATTTATCATTTATTGAAAAATAGTTATAAATTATAACATAGGTACACTGAAATAAATAATAATAAATTCTTACTCTGTATTTATTTTCACCTTCACCAGATTCCCAAGTACTCTTTATATCACTATCCTTAAAATGTGAAGCACACGCACTCTGTAACTTTTTTTAAGATCAGTTTTTAAGGCATTTTCCCATTTATTTCTTTCCTCTATGTTTTTAGGAACCCCGAAAGTGGTTTTTGAAGCTTCATATGGATATTTCACACAACAATTAGCCATAATGATATATTTTTAAAATATTAAATCAAATATCTATATCTTTTGCCGTAACCGTGGTCTGCTACTCTGCTGAGTGCTGGCCTGCAAATCTGCATAATATACTATTATAGCCATTTAGTTCTATCAAATGCCGTAGATAGCGTGACAGGCTCATCTTTTTAGTCACGTGACTTTTCAATAAGATTCCGGCTCGGCTTATTGCGTTGTTTAGTATAGGCCGTTCCGCAACCATATTATCTATAGCCGTGGCTATACATTACGTCCGTCACGTGACGGATCAGGCGGCGGCGGCATGACGAGGACGAGCAAGGACGAGGTGGGGTAAAATATACGTCGCGTACGTGCGCGATCGGGCGGCGATGACGAGCAAGGATCAGCAAGGATCAGGGGACGAGCAAGGATCAGCGGACGAGCAAGGATCAGCAAGGATAAGCAAGGATCAGCAAGGATCAGGGGATAGTGATTCAGAACCCCCCAAATCATACTACTTGTGTTATGTTTGAAATTGTTAAGAATTTTTGATTTTTGTAACTATTTGGTTTAAAATGGTCATAAGATATTATAATATTTTCTTTGAAATATTGTCTGTGAATTGCTTTGACAGACCCAAAATATTCGAATATATTTGTGTAACACATGGTAATAATTATGTTATTATAATTATTTTTTATGTTGAACGTGAAGGATGTCACTGTATTATTTTGATTGTACGTTGACAGATTTATTTTCGTATTATTGGATATCTTGAATATAATGTTCTTTATTGTTTTCCATTGTAGTAATTCATAAAAATTTGTTTTAAATGTGGCTATATATTCGTATTTTTTCATTGTGGCCGAATTTTTGAAATTATATATGAATTGGCAAATATGTTTGGAATATGTATCGGG
>NW_021771174.1:0-860 GCF_005508785.2 Acyrthosiphon pisum | reverse complement strand
GATTATAAACGCATTTTAATAAACTGTAACCAGCAACTCATATTAAATAGAGCGTCGATCGATTTAAATGCAATCAAACAGTATAAAAATAATGAAGTTGTGGCAGACGCTCCTAAACTAAAAGACGTTAAAATAAACATAACAAAAATATTGTGGCGGATGCCCATACTGAGAGTTAGCGATAGAGAAAAAATTCGATTGTTGAAAGAAGTCAACAGTCAAAAACCCCTGACATGTGCATTTAGATCGTGGGAACTGTGTGAACATCCATTTTTACCACAAAACACTTCGCATTTGTGGAAAGAAAAGACATCGAACAAATTAGAAAAACCTAGATATGTTATTATCGGATTTCAAACTGATAGGAAAAATAGTTCGAGTAAATCAATGTCATATTTCGATCATTGTAAAATTAAAAACTTTAAAAAGGTTTATTTAAACTCTGAAGTATTTCCCTACGAAGATTTTCAAAACGACTTTACCAAAAATAAGATGGCGACATTATATCGCGCGTATGCAGAGTTCCAAAAATCTTACTACGGTCATGATGATGTGACACCTCTATTGAACCGTTCAGATTTCAAAAATCTGTCTCCAATCATAGTCGTTGACATGAGCCGACAAAACGACAATGTGAAAATGTCAACTGTCGACCTCAGGATTGAAATAGAAGCCGACGTAGCGTTTCCAGCTTCAACTTCAGCATATTGTTTAATATTACATGACCAAATTATAACTTATAATCCATTTAATGGAGAAGTAAGAACCTTATAAATATATTTTATTGTAAAACCTTAATATTAATAAATGAAAATACTTTTTTATATATCATGCTTGTTTTTATTTCACATAAATTATTT
>NW_021771173.1:324-4374 GCF_005508785.2 Acyrthosiphon pisum | reverse complement strand
GATCCCTGTTTATCTCTAATCCATATCACTAATCCTTATCAGAAATCCTAAACTTTCGTCTTACAACCTTTGTGACTTTTATAATTCCAACGAAATTGTCTCCAAAATCGGTACCCGCTCTCAGCGAGTACAACGGGCGTCCGGTTTTCTCTTAGAGCTAGTCCTGTACTATAAAATGATAATTCATGGAAAAAAGCTATAGGGAATCCATGGAAGATCTCGTGGTGGAAAAAATTAAACACCGCTCCGCCGCCACAGTCCGACCGACCCGATTCGTCGATTCCCTATATGCAATAGCGCGACCAATCGCGTACCTTCGCGGCGGCGGTCGGTTTTAAAACGTTTTTCTAAAAATGTTATGCTTTTTACGCCGTTTTCCGCCGTTTTCCGCCCTTTTCTCACTTTTTCACATCGTAGTTCGTTTGTTTTCAATACCGCCGATGTGTGGCTTAGTTCGATCCATAGCCTTCGTAATAGCCTTTTGCTTTTTTTGTTTCACCGTTAGTGCTTTATTCGCTAAGTTTAAGTTTATTTCTTTTGAAACCCGTGGATATGCTGTTTGTACCCAAATTCGATTCATACCAAATGTTCACGAACTGTTAGTCGGTCTAGGTAAGTCATATAGGTTAACGTAAACACAATTTTGTGGTTTGGTTTAAATACATTTATTATTCAAACATATAGGTACATTATAATAATGTAATAATAATAATAATAATGGTTCATATCATTGAATAAATTATATTTAAATATTAAACAATGTATATATCGAATTATATACGATTGTATCGATATATATCGAATATATTGGTTTACGTCGCTCCGTATAAACAGCGTCACGGCTTAACTAATAAAGTTTTGACAGCTGCTGGCAACACAAACTGTGTCTCGGTAGGTTAGGCGTGGGTTCCCCGAACGTAGGTTGCTAGGTAGGTCCGGGTTCGAATCCTTCGTACGCTCCTCCGGGCGGCGACTGCTTAGTGCCGTATGATATACACGGCCGCCGTAATTCCTACATTTTTTGTATTTTTTTTTTCGATTTTTTTTTTTTCACGTTTTTTTATATTAATGTATATACACTACAGGTTAGATTAATATATTATATTATTGTGTATTTATATTTTAATAATTTTATTAGGAAATATAATTGCACATTTCTCAAAATGTTCATTGTTATATTATATAAGTACATAGTTATATCATATATTTGTTTGTATATATAGTTGGTATTTTTCGTAAATTATTTCGTATGTTGTGTGCGATAAAGCACGATTGAGCATAAAATTATTGAGCAAAAAATATTTTATGCGATGTTTCGACATTTACATGGCCGAAATTTAGTAATTTATTATTTTCACGTTATATTACATCAATATTATTACGATATATTATATCCTGCCGTGAGCTGAGCCCAGCTTTATCGACAATGTTATCGATTAATAAATTAGTTCCGGAGCAATTAAGTTCCGACGTTTTAAACATTTAAAATTGAGAGAAAATAAAAGATAATAAATTAAGACACAATTCCAAAATTATTATAAAAATAATATCAGTGTTCGATCACCCGTACTCTGTAGTATTCTTGACTTATAAACCATACAGTTTTTAATTCGTACTATATTTTGATTTTATTATTTTCATAACTATTATTATTTTATTATTATTAAACAGATTTATGAAATGTGACTATTTCATAGATAATGAAAGAATATTAGATATTATGTTATATTTTGAATTATTATGATTATTTAAATAAATATTTTTGTATAATATTATAATATAGCTTAAAATGGAAAATGGCAATGTTGTAGAGTTTTTTATGCTTAATCGTGTAGGTTTTCTTTTGTATTCCGATTTTCTTTGATACACCGACAATTTGGCTCAATCGTATCGAAAAAAAGGTGTTTTATGTTCAATCGTGTCTCAGCCGTTGTGTGATGTGTTCTCATTTATAGCCGTTCGTCAACGGGTCTGCAATCCACCACAGGTG
Organism: Acyrthosiphon pisum; assembly: GCF_005508785.2. Taxonomy (NCBI): domain Eukaryota; kingdom Metazoa; phylum Arthropoda; class Insecta; order Hemiptera; family Aphididae; genus Acyrthosiphon; species Acyrthosiphon pisum. The sequence continues at coordinate 2,384 of NW_021771173.1, read as the reverse complement.
GATTGTCTACCTGATTTGCTATTGCACATTGACTGCGATCCAACGAAGTCGGATTGCCTACCTAAGTGGCTAACTTGAAAGTTAATCGATTTTGACTTGAGATTACTGATAAGCTAGACACTTCATCACGGTTTTCAACATTACACGAATTACACAAGAAAAAGCACTGGACCCGCGACGGCACATACCACTCTATCCGCTGTATAGGCGGATTGATCATTTTGGTTTCGTGCAGGTTTTTGCATTTTTTTCACGTTTTTTTTTCATATAAATATATATTATACACTATAGTTATATGTTTTTATGTATTTTATTGGTTTATATATTATGTATCTATATGTTATTTATTTTATTAGGAATTATAATTGCACATTTCCCAAAATGTTCATTGTTATATATAATTATATAAATACATACTATATTTGTTTGTATTTTTCCTAAATTATTTCGTATGTTGTGTGATAAGGTTTTCACTTATAGCTGCTCGACGTCGGGTTTGCAATCCACCGCAGCTGGATTGCTACCTGATTTGCTGTAGCATATTGTCTGCGATCCGACAAAGTAGGATTGCCTACCTAGATGGCTAACTTGAAAGTTAGGTAATCGATTTTGACTTATTAGACACTCCCACACGGTTTTCGACTTTACACTTTTTACATGAGAAAGAGCACAGGACATGCGACGACACATACTACTCTATCTATTTTTTTTGTCTTAGACGGGTGATGACTGACTTGCTAAACACTCTAACATGCGGGTTATCGACTTAAAATTTTTTTTGATATACAAAAAAGGACCGGACATTCGCTGGGGGGATAGTATCATTGAATTGTCGATTTTCATTGGCCATGGGAGATTTCTAGACACCGAAACTCGACTTTTAAGCTTTCCCGTCTACGAAACGAGACCACCATAGAGCCAGGCCTTATCAGAAATTCTTATCACAAAATCTCTTTCTATATAAGTGTGGCATTTATAATTCGACTGTGTCTCCAAATTAAGTATTCACTTACAACTAACACGGTCGGCCCGGGGTCTAACTATATTTTTCATTCTTCAGTTACCTACGCTACCAACGTGGACGGCAATCCACCGAAGGTGGATTGCATACCTGGTGATATAGGTACGCTTCTCATTATGTCTGTGATACGATTGCCTACCTATGTGATTTGATGACTGATAGCTAGCTAATCGAATACACCTATCGACTCTTCACTTTTTAACAACACAGGAGATCGTATCCAGTCTGTCCATTTACAACGTTTGTGACGGATTGCTTAAACGATCCCGCCAAAACGTCAAGCATTATCTCCAATCCATATCACTAATCTTTATAACAAATCCTAAATTTTCGTCTTACAACTTTACTGTCGCGACTTATATAATATTTCCAATGACACTTAGAGTTAGTAAAGTGTATTATGGTATTATTATTATATGTATAGAGAGAGATGCGTGACGTAATGGGGAAGAGAGAAACACTGTTTGCCTCTCGTTCTAGCAGAGGTCTTTTCATGATGTGCATATATATGAACTTATACATCAATTTAATTGTGATTGAAGACTTCTCTGTCTATAATTTCATATTTGTTCCCGTATGATAATCGTAAATGGCCACATTTACGTCGACTAGTTCCAATATTGTGTGCTGTTAGTTTTGATAATAAAAGTTAGATTAATAATAATAATTAAATACAATTCTGAAAATTATGTAATAATGACGTATATGATGTACACGACCTATATTATTACAGTTTTATACTACAGTGGACGATTAAAGAAAAATCGTGATACAGTGTTATTCAAAGTCATTAATACAGTGGTCGCCGCTTATAATGATCACATCCGTCCGAGAGTATTTTGATCACTTTAACCGGAAATCACTATAAGCGGCGACTCAAAAAATATCAAAAAAATAACGAAAATTGTTTTAAATACAAATTTTATTTCGTAAAAAACATTAAAAAGACTGTGCAAAATATCAAAATTATATTTCGTCATCATTTGAAAAACTGGTAAGTCCTTATCTACATCCAGCCACTCATTTAAGGTTAAATTCA
>NW_021771173.1:0-224 GCF_005508785.2 Acyrthosiphon pisum | reverse complement strand
AACATATACAATATTACGATATGAAGTACACTCATTACGTGGGTCACATGTCTAACGCATTAGATAAGATTAGGACGGCCGTTCGTAATCGTTTTTCCTCCTTTGTGTACATAAAAATAGGTAATTTTACTATAAATTTCTGATCACTATAACTGAAAACCTGATCACAGTACGCGATGAAAAATGCACTGAAGATGGCTGTTTGTTCCGTTCCTGACATTTTT
>NW_021771171.1:2993-4250 GCF_005508785.2 Acyrthosiphon pisum | reverse complement strand
TATAGCAAAAAAATAGTCATATGTTTTTAAATTAAATTATAAAAAAATAATTTCTTCCGGAGGAAGGTCGGGCAGCTAGTATAGAATATTATTGAATAATACAATATAATATTACATTATATAGGCGGGATAGCAAAACTTTTTTCGATTAAGATCTGCCGAGGGTACATTTTGTCTCTCTTAGGGTCGACTAATGTAAACAAAAAAATAATTTTATATCATTGGTAATCACACTTACATAAATAATAAAATATAATTGTAAATGTATATGAAATAAGTGTTTCACAGTAAATTTCTGAATAATTTTAAAACGTATTGACATTATGCTGTTGATGTAGAAGCGTTTCGTTGAATATTATTTAGTGTATTTCCGTTGCCAGTTAATTATAATCTCGGTAAAAGTCGCTACCAACTATCAAACGAAGACGCTGCGCTGAAGTTTAAATTATCATCAGAAAGCATAGCTCGGTACCTGTTCAGATTTTATACTTTCATGTGGAAAAATGTCATTTTACACTAACAGGTTAATACGAAATATATGTATAACTTTATCTAATAAATGACAAATGCATATAAGAATAATTAATAAATTCTTACGAGAGGCATCGCCTTAGAAATATTCGTGTGCCGTCCGTAGCGGTCGCAATGTCAATCGCAAAATACGCTCCCGGCCGGAGTTTTTTGCCGATTTTTTTCGTTTTCTCCGACCGATTCATCTTTCCGCACGCCGTTCGTGACCGAAACGTGTAGTTGACTTTTTTTTGAAGCCGTCTATATGCGCTTTTCCTTCGAAATCGGTCAGTTCGCCCCGCAATCGCGTTCCGAATGACGCCGGCGACCGACCGACCGTAAGCGTATATACTATATATACATGTATATACATTTGTATTAGCCTATATAATAATTATTATCGGAAAACGCTTTTCACACGCGCCGTTAATTATATATATATATGGGAGATGTGCGTATTACAAGCGAATTATATACCATTACATCGATGTACATCGAAAATATCGGTTTTCGTCGCTCCGTAGACTCACAGCTTAAGTCTTGATGTTTTGACCATGTTTCACAACACTAACCGTGTCTCGGTAGGTAAGGCGTTAGGTAGGTGGTTAGGTAGGTCTGAGTTCGAATCCGTCGCACCCCCTCCGGGTGGCGATACTATCCATGCCGTATGAAAGGCACGGCCGCTCGAGATCTGACTTTTTTTGCATTTTTTTTCTCGATAGTTTTACGTAATTTTTACAAATGTTG
>NW_021771171.1:0-2893 GCF_005508785.2 Acyrthosiphon pisum | reverse complement strand
GATCTTTTCACTTTATTATTATTATTATTATTATTATATTCAACTACCATATTTCATTAATTGTGTATCTATTATACATAGATTTTTTTTTCATATGTAATCATTTTTTTAATTATTATTTTACAATACAACATAACAATAAAGACTATAATGATATTAGGTATGGTGGTTAATATTGTTAATATTACATTAAATGAATTTATATAATAATATGTAACCGCTGACTATATATCTATTATTTTATGTCTTTTTGTCTAGGTATTATTTATTAAATGGTGTGTTACTGTATTATCACTTATGTATATGCATTATGTATATAGAATAGTAATTATATAAAGTAGGTAAGCTTATCATAATATGCATTTATATGAATTAATATGAGTTAGTTAGTAAATGTTTAATGTAGCTCAATATAGTTACACTAAGACTACAAAATATTAGTTTAAAAGTATATAATATTATAATATTTTGACAAATATTGTCTATTTAAAAAATTGTGATTGTTCAAATCCTTTTGGATATAACTCGCAACAGTAAGTGTAATTCAGCCAGCCTGGTAGACAATCCGAATACGGTGGATTGCAGACACCGCCGATGAGCGGAAATATGCGACAATCCGATTTGGTACATGCTCGATTAACCAATATACAAATAAAATACTAATACTAATACGTCATTAATAATTATTAATAATAATAATAATAATTTAACTAACGATTAACCAATGGCAACCAATAATTATTATTATAATAGTTTTAGAAGAAAAATTTTTACCGTAAATCTCAAAATCCCCGTTTGAGCACCTCCCCGGGTTAGACTTAGTGGTATGAAAAATAGATTACTTCACTCTCTCAGACTTACTTAATGTACCTACATTTTATAAAAATTGGTCAAGCCGTTTCGGAGTTCGAAGATAAATATTTTCCATATTGTGGCACGAGATTTTTATATACCTATTAGAAAGAGATATATTGTAATAAACTAGTAATTACTATTAATCTTTAGTGCGCACCGTGTATAGTATTTTGACATAATATAATTATATGTATAGATGGGAACAGAGTTATTTATTTTCATTACCTATAATATTATGTACCTACGACCTACCTATAATAATAGTAATATAACTTCTACGGAACAGAAATTATATTGTGTTTAGGTATAATATGGTGGAATTCAACAATAGATAATATAATATATATATATTCATTTAATATCATCAATATCCATAACACTATTTAGTATAGTATAATATGTACGTTTCTTTGATATAAGTTTATAACTAAACTTTCCGTGCCACAGGCGGATTGCATAGGTACCTGGTGATATAGACTTCGCATATTGTCTGCTATCCGAAGAAGTCGGATTGCCTATCTATGTGATTTAACGACTAATAGCTAGACTATCGAATACAGCATCAGCTCAACACTTTTTAACAATTTTAACAACCAAAAGAATCGCTGAAACGCCAGGAGATCCTGGGGATCGTATACAGCCCATCCATTTAATGATTTACATCGTTCGTAACGGATTGATAGACGCTCAAACTTTTTAACGTACCCGTCAAAGCGCCAAATCTTATCTCCAATCCATATCACTTATCCTTAGCACAAATCCTTATATAACTTTCAACTTTTAACTGACAGAAACTATATTCTACAATATTGTCTTACCTACCTACGCTACTAACGGGGTCTGCAATCCACCGCAGGTGGATTGTATACCTGTTGATATACGCTGCGTATATTGTCCGCAATCCGACGCAGTCAGGTTGCCTACCTATGTAATTTGATGGCTGATAGCTAGACAATCAAATACACCTATCTACTTTACATTTTTTACCAATTTTAACAACCAAAAGCAGTGGACTAACAGCAGGAGATCGTATCCATTTACAATGTTCTGCTAGACGTTCAAACTTTTAAACATTCCCGCCAAAGCGCCAAATCTTATCTCCAGGGATCGAAACCGTTTCAAATTTTAACGGTTACGGTTTTAGTTCTTGAGAAGGGTTTTCTATATTTTCTGGTTTTGGTTTAGGTTTTAAGACCGGTTTTTAAATTTTTTGGTTTTGGTTTCGGTTTTAAAAAAGGTTTTTAAAATATTTTATCGGTTTAAAGAACGGTTTTAGAAAATTTTCGGTTTTGGTTTTTGGAACGGTTTTTAAAAATTTCCATTTTATTTTCCTGTTTAATTACTGTAGATTCGATTTTTATTATCTATTAACTATTATAAGGGCCGAGTCTAAAGCCCTGAAATATGGCTACTTTGTATAATTACCTAGTGTACAATATACGATATAACAAATAAACGTTCAGCAGAACTAATTTCGTGTTATTAACTTGAATATTTTGTACCTAATTTAGGTGCCTCATGCCTACTTTTAAATTCGACATAATATTATGTTGCCATATTATGGTTGAGATCATTATTCGATTACATTAATATTTAATTGTATATTACAATAACATCACACTATATTATTTGTATTTTCAATTTTCAATCATAAGTTTAGTAATAATATATATTAAATTAATATTTCGTAATACTCAGTAACTGCATCGGGATTTTTATCAATAAATCCAAACATCATAATTTCTTCGTATAAAAATAGTAGAATTACAAATAATATAATAAACTTTATGGAATTCAAAGAAACCGACATTAGTTTTAAATTTTAATCCGTTTTTCAAGAACAGTAGGTACAAGAGCGGTTTTTCAATTCTATGGTTTCGGTTTGGGTTTTGAAAACGGTTTTTTAAGGTCTTAGGTTTCGGTTACGGTTTTTTAACCGGTGTTTCAAAGCTTTTGGTTCCGGTTTCAGTTCCGGTGTTCAGAAATGAGAAAACCACGGTTTTAACCGGTTTTTTGGAAAACCGGTTAAACCGGTTTC
>NW_021771170.1:281-26898 GCF_005508785.2 Acyrthosiphon pisum | reverse complement strand
AAAAAAAATAATATCATAAAACAAAAATGTTATTCATGAATAATTCTTGTCTAAATTCTTTGTTAATTTAAAAGTTGATGAAAATTAATTGGATTTTATTTATACCTACTAATATGACACTATGTCGAATAGTTATTTGTGTTGGTATTGTTTGATTATAATTTATTTTCTTAGGATGAATTATATGTATAAATATATTAATTAATTATGTTATTTTTATTAATTTCTTTTACGGTTTAATTAATAAAATCTCGTAATAAGTATTTGTATAATAATTCATGTATAATATATAATTATAATGAATTTTATTTAATAATGTAAGTATGAATTGTTATAAAATTATATATTCGTATTAGGTTTATAATTTTACTTAGTAATTAAATAAATAAAAAAAAATGTTATAGGGTTTTAGCGAGGGTTTTAGTTTTTAAGAGTATAATTAAATAATAAGTGAATTACAAAAATAAAATTGAATTCTAGTTTTAGTGTTTTTTATTTTTTATTTTTTTTAAATAAGTAGTAGGTAATAGGTATTTACTATAAAAATTATTATACAGTGGAACCTCGATTATCCGGGGTAATGATGGGGAGGGGGTCACACGGATAAATGAAAATCACGGTTAATCGAGACTTTTTATAATAATGAAATTTTTATTTAATTTTAATTAGAAATACATAGGTACAATTTTATAATAATGAAATTTTAAAAATTTGATTCAATTATAATTAGAAATATGTATACATACATAATATACATACAATAATTTTATACAACAAGTTATTAGGGCTTAAAATATGAAGTTATAAGTCTTTGTTTTTTTTGGTTTGAAATAATTTTCCTTACTTCACTTCTAATTTTTCTTAAGCCAATAATGTCATGGAAGTCAAAATTTTCCTGTTCGCAGAAGTTCAAGAGGACATCAACTGCTTCCATTGCTTGGCTTGTCTGTATTTTTTCAAAATGTTCTTCATTATCACTCTCAGAAGAAGAATCAGGCTGTTGTGAGGTAGATGGTGTACTTACGCTACCATAACGAACTGCTATGTCACTGTCACTCAAACGCTCAAATCCCTCTTCGTTAAGATCTTTTTGTAGCCAATCAACAATATCGTCTTCATTAACATTAGTGAAATCTGGAATAGATGTAGCTAGATCAAGACAAGCTTTTATATCCTTATCGATCGTATCTTCGTTACTTTCTTCGTCATCATAGTCTTGATCCAAAATTTTCGCCCAAGAAAGTCTTAACGTAGTTGCAGGTACATTTTCCCAAGCATTACATACTGCAAAAATGGCATCTTTTATGGTCCACGTTTTCAAAAGTTCTTTCATCGAATCAAAACAATCTTCTTGCAAAAGATAACGGAGAAAAATCTTTTTGTACCTTCGTTTCAAACAGGAAATCACGCCTTGATCCATTGGTTGTATTATGGAAGTTACGTTAGGTGGTAGATAGTAGACAAAAATTTGACCATCCGGGGTTTTCAGGGTAGATTCTGAGGGGTGTGAAGGAGCATTATCAAGTAGAAGAACAGCTCTTTTTGGTATTCCTTTTTCATTCTGAAATTTTTGTACAGATGGTACAAAAACGTTAAAAAACCATTCACTAAAAATAACCTGGTTCATCCAAGCTTTTGGGTGGTGGTAATAGTCACATGGTAAATATTTCATTTCTGTCCCTTTAAAAGATCTTGGTTTCTTAGCTTTCCCAATAACAGTTAATTTGATCTTATGTGAACCGGTCGCATTTGAACAAGTCATAATAGTAAGTCGTTCTTTACTAGATTTATGTCCAGGAGCTGATTTTTCAGATTGCGCAGCAAGTGTTTTCGAAGGTAGCATTTTCCAGAATAGACCTGATTCATCTGCGTTGTACACTTGGTCAGGGGACAAGTTCAATTTTGAAAGGAATGAATTGAATTCGTCATTGAATAGTGTTGCAGCAGTCAAATCTCCACTCAGGCTTTCGCCTTGAATGTCCAGCTGTCTTATGCCATGGCGAGTTTTGAACCTAAATAACCAGCCTTGTGAAGCGTTAAATGTTTCCTCAATTTTCAAATGTTCATGAAACCATTTTGCTTTTTCACAAACCATTGGCCCTGAAATCGGTATGCCTTCAATACGCTTCTGTTTAAACCATTCAAAAAGAGCAGATTCCATGTCAGATAATGATGACTTTTTCATAGTTTTTCTCTTCTTAGCTGATACTTCTGCACAAGATATGAACTTGAAAATTTCATTTTTTTGTTTGATTAAGTCACGAACTGTCTGTTGACCCACGCCGAATTCATTTGCAAGTTTTTGAACACTTTCACCGTGATCTACAGCCCGGTTAATAATCAACATCTTTTTTCTCTAGAGAAAGAACGACACGTTTTCGTTTAGCACTCATTATTAGATTAATACGTTATACCACACGTTACGTTCGGCGATAGCGAAGGACAAAAGCAAACTGAAGGTGATTCGATAAATATAATACTCGATGTACAATATTGCTTATCTTCATATTATTATCGTCAAAAATGTCATTAATACGATTGTCGATATCGAGTATTATGTAATATAAAATATTCGATTATAACTACATATATATCTACAGTCCATACTTATTTTTAAATTTTTGGATGAGTGAGCACGGTTAATCGCAAACACGGATAATCGAGTCACGGATAATCGAGGTTCTACTGTAAATAAGATATTACTTTAATTTAATAGGATAATCTTATAACTATATTTATATTTTTTTAGATTTTAAAAATTTTTATTATTATTATTTTTTAGATTATGCTATTATGTTTTATTCTTAAATAAGTAAATTTTTATAAGCTTAAAGATTTTAATTTTAGTTATTGTTTTTTTTTCTAAGTTTTATTTTTAATATTTTTTAGTATTGGTAATTGTTTATTTGTTATTAGTTCTTAAAATTAAAAGTAAAATATTATAATCTTATATAGCTAATATAATTTCGTAAAATGTATTTGATCAATTCTCAGTTTATTTATCTGAATAAACTGAACTTGTGTTGGGCGCCACTTTGTAATAACTTAAAAATAAGAAGAAATATAAATACGACTCCTGTCGATAAATATATTTAATTCAGATGTTAAGATATTAAAATTAAGCTATTACCTTCCTCCAGATGTTCGGAGGGCTCTCGAGATCGTGTATTCGAGAATTAGATCAAATACACCGTACAATATAATTTATGTAAAAAGCACATATAAATTGATACTGCAATCAATGTAAAATATTATATTAAATGCCTTACCTGATTCGCAGTTTTTCGTGAATTATGTTGAAAGAGTTTTTAGATTTTAGGTGACACAAGGTAATACTTCAAATATACAAATCGAAATAAAAACGCACTGATTTTGACTTAACATAAGAAGTCCAGTTGTCGCTCGTGGAAATCGATGTTGATATTTTGAGAGGTTGTTACTCGGTGGCTGGTGCTCATGCACTGGGTGGCTGGTGCTCATGCACTGGTTTAAGGGACGATATGAATATGTCTACCAGAGAGTGGTAGGCGGTTTTTATCAAAGGTTTTTTTTGTACTTCCCGGACCTAGATTTCTCTTCGGCGGCAAGGACCTTTTTTTATCATTAATTTTCTCTGGTGACATATATAAGAAATCTGCACGTCCTGCACACCACGGAGTGCCAGTACGCGCCGATTTCTTAATTCGTGATCGCATAATAGGGATCGTACCTATTTGTCGATGACAATGATTTTATTGGGGATGTTCGATTTCTACAAGCGACAGTCTGGCCGTTATTTATTACTGTGTAGGATTTTAGTTTATAATTATAATGGTGTGTGAGCATATCATTACATCCACCCTGCACTTTTTTGTGTTGTGCCCTCACAACACCGCTCGTGGGCGAGGGTGAGAGCAGTACAAACATTTAGGTAGAAGAAAGTGATAAAAAAAAAAAAATTGAAAGTTCAAAAGTTGAAAGTTCAAAAGTTTGAATATAATTTAAACTGGACATTTATATATGTTTTTTTTTTTTATTTTACAATCTAAAAGGGATAATGGAAATAAAAATTGAAACTTACATATTATATGGGAGAAATTAGGAAGATAGAACTGATATTAAAAGTTCGTTCTAACCTCATTTCATTGTTGTGTTTCTATTATTGTTAATGATTTTATATATTTTATATTTTAAGTTCCCTATCTGGTATTGTAATGATAGCTATACAATTTTTCTTAAATTTAATGATTGTGTACAATTTATTGTCATGTTGACATATCATGAATATTTCACATATTTTGTCCTTATTCTATATTTTTATTTTCTAAATACTAATTTTTTTTCTTTTATATGGTTTTAACTTTTAATCAATGACATTTTAGGTGAGCTTATCTAATTATACACATTTTATAGTTAATTCACTTATAATGTACTTAAAAACAAAAATTATGATATCTTAAAAGTTAAACTGAGGTTTTTTTTTTTTATTTTTTTACATTTTTTGTATTTCCTAGCCTTAACATTTATTTTCTTACTTAAACTAGCTTAAATTAGGTTAATTTATTTTTTTTCTTAGTATTTACCGCTTTAAATTAATTTTGTGCCTTATACTAACTTAAATTAGGTTAATTGTTATACATTCTTTTTTTTTTGTTTATTTATATTTTTTACAATCATTTTCATGTTTTTTTTTCCGACTTAAAATAGGTTAGACAAAATTGTACACATTTTTTGTATTTACTTGCTTTAACATTTTTATATCTTATGCTAACTTAACTTAGGTTAATCATTTTACATTTTTTTTTTTTAATTTTTTTTTTACATTTGTTTTCATGCTTATGCAGACTTAAATTAGATAAAAAAAAATTACACATTCTTTGTATTGACTTGCTTTAACAATTTTTTTATACCTTATACTAACTTAAATTAGATTAAATCATTTTACATTTTTTTATTAATCTTTTCTTTTACATTTGTTTTCATGCTTATGCTGACTTAAATTAGGTTAGAAAAAAAAAATTATACATTCTTTGTATCTACTTGCTTTAACATTTTTTTTTTTTATGACTAATGCTAGCTTAAATTAAGTTAATAATTTTATACTTATTTTAGTACTTAGGTTAATATCTTAAAGTAGGTTATTTGTAATTGTTAATGTTATTCTGTAATTCTTATATGTTAGTTATATAATACTTCGTGGTTTTTTTTTTGTTTATACTACTCATTTATACATAGACTTTACATTGATTTAATTGTACTATTACGTAAATTATGTATATATCCTATCTTAAAATCTGTAATTTGTATGTTCTGTATGTATTACTGAACTAGGTATTTGAAAAGAAAAGAGAAAGAAAATATTATCTAATTTTGAGCGTGTTGTGGGGTGTTTTGATTTCTTTATTTTTTTTTATTATTGGTATAACTGTATGTTTATCTTATATGGTTAAATATATTTTTTATACTGAGAGTCTTCTATTATTTGATTTTAGTAACTGTTCGGATTCTTTATCATGCATTTCAGTTTTTATTGTTTTAAGCTGGCAGTTATTGGAACTGTATTGTTTTTTATGCGTATTATGCATTAAGTGGTGTGTTATATTTAATTTCGGGGAAATAGAAAAAGGTGTGCCTTCAGAATCTGTTAACGATTGTTTTGTATTTGAGTTTATAGAGTTTATGCTCCCGATTTTTTTAGGGATATAGATTTCTTCGACCTTTCTATTGTTAGTCTTCTCAATGGACTCGAAAATTGGTGATCTTTTTGTGTTGGTGTTGGAGGGTTCTGTTAGTTCTTTATTTATTTTTATAAAATTTTGAGTCGGGACTATTTGTATTTTATTTATATTATTAATTGTGTTTTTATTATCGTCTCTCGTTTTTTTAAATTTTATTTTACTATTTAGTGAGGTGAGTGTCGGCATTTCTTGTATGTGGATTATATTGTTGTGAATTTCATTTGACATTTTTGTTGTAACGGTATTCAATCCACAATTATTCCCATTGTTGAGGACGTTTTCTTTTAGTTTGAATATAGGAAATATATTATTGGCTTGATTTTGATTTTTAGGTTGTACCATGTCTTTTATTTTTGTTTCATTTTTATTATTATTATTATTATTATTATCATTAAAAAATGTATGAATGTTATTTATTATGTTAGCGTGTTCTTTTGATTTCCAATTGTGTGTTATGTTTTGTTCATCTTTATGGTATATATGTATTTTAATGTTAGTGTTTTGAAATTCTGTGTATATTAATTGTTTTATTATAGACCAATTTAATTTGTCTATCCTTGAAGCTAAGGTGGGTATTGCAATTTTTGAAATGTTTAGTTTTGTAGCCTCAAGTTTTAGATTGTGAATTGAAGATTTTAGATCCTTATATTTGGGCTTGTGATAGTGTAAATCTTTTGTTATCAAGTGGAATATAGTTTTATAATTATTGATTATGGGTATCGTTTCTCCCACATTTATTTTTTGTAATGAAAGTTGTGGTTTAGTATCACCATAGACTTTAGATATAAAATTTGTTATCCCCTTATTCATTTTGAGATCTGCAGATATACAGTGAGCTATAGCAAAGTTATCAGGGCAATTAAATATGCTATCTTTTAATTCTATAATATTGTTTTTATTATTTATACTATTTACCGCGTTTGTATTGTTTATTTTGAACTGGATATTTATATTATTGTTACTTAAAATAATGTTACTGTCTTTGAAATCGATTAGGGCATTATTTTTGATCAAAAAGTCATTTCCAAGTATGATCATGCTGCTTAATTGTTTTACTACGTGAGCGTCAATATTGAAGTAGTTATTGTTGATTTTGATTTTAACTTTGGTTATACCTGCCACACATAGTGGTTTATTATCTGGTCCTGATAGCTGTAGTGTACTCGGTGTTATTATATAGTCACTGGGTACTAATTCTTGTCTAATACAACATATATTTGCCCCCGTGTCAATTGTTATTGGTAAGGTAATACTATTAAATTGAGCTTCAATATAAAGAGAATCGGGTGTAGAGTTAATTTAATTTATATTTTGTTTCCGCATTTCTGTATTTAAAAACGAGAAATTATCAGATGAGTTTAACCTTATATTTAGTTTTTTTGACTTGTTGTTGGTTGAACTTGAACGACAAGTGATCGCGGAATGTCCAAATTTATTGCATAATTGACATATTATAAGTTCATTATTAGGTTTGTTTTTAAAGTACCTAGGTAACATTCATATTCGGTGTGGTTATTCTTCGAGCATATCGAGCATTGTATTGTGTTTGCTGAACTATTATTATTATTATTATTATTGTTATAATTAGTACTGTTATTTTCGTTATATCTAAAAGTTGGGTCGTATTTAGTAAAATTGTTTTGATATTTATTATCATTGTTTATCTGAAATAGTTTTAACTGATCCATAGTTTCTTTTAAATTTTCTACTTCCTCTCGTAATTTACTAATTTTGTTGTTTGTATTTATTTGCTGGATTTTATTTTCGATTATCTCTGTTTCAATTTCATATGGGTTTTTATCTATACTATCTGCTGTCATAAACTCTATGAGTTCATATTTTCGAACGTTTTTTTTAAATTCATCAAGTGTTTCATTTCCTAATATTCCTATACATCTCAATATTTTGGGTTTTAAGCCTTTCATTATACTTCGTACCATTTCTCCTTGTGACATATCTTTGTCAATTCGCCTACACAATGACTCAGCATCGTTAATGTAAGATACAGTGTGTTCGTCTGGGAGCTGTTTACGTTTTTCTAACATTAATCGGAGCATATCGGTCTGTGCTATTGGTTCAAATTCTAACCGGAATTTTTTTTCTAAATCAGCCCATTTTAGGTCTTCACCACTATCTATTATATTATCATAAAAAGTAAGGGCAGAACCTTCCAAAAATACAGGGATATATTGAGTTTTTTCGGCTTCAGTCCAACCATTTATGGTGGCGGCTCTATCATATTTTTTTAGAAAAGTGTCAATGTTTTCAGAAATCGAACCTGTGAAATTGTTTGGTTTGAAATATGGTTTTTTATTGTCAGGCATGTTGTTTTTTATTATATTATCTTTAGGTTTGTCAATTGGTTCTGAGATAAATGTTATATTAGTTATTTGCGTATCGAAATCGTTTGAAATGGCTTCCCCCTTTAAATATTTTTGTAGCCTAGTTTTTAGTTCTGGAACCAGACCAGTTGTTACTAGGTGTCTTCTAGATAATTCAATAATTCATTTTTCTTTATTGCATTTATTTATCCAACTTGTTGAGATAGAGGTAAAGTCGATATCTGGGAATTTAAAGTTATCCTGATGGGTTTGGTTGGATTCTTGCATATGTGAGATTTATTATTGAAATGGATTAAAAAAAAAAAAATAATATCATAAAACAAAAATTTTATTCATGAATAATTTTGTCTAAATTTTTTGTTAATTTAAAAGTTGATGATAATTAATTGGATTTTATTTATACCTACTAATATGACACTGTGTCGAATAATTATTTGTGTTGGTATTGTTTGATTATAATTTATTTTCTTAGGATGAATTATAATATGTATAAATATATTAATTAATTATGTTATTTTTATTAATTTCTTTTACGGTTTAATTAATAAAATCTCGTAATAAGTATTTGTATAATAATTCATGTATAATATATAATTATAATGAATTTTATTTAATAATGTAAGTATGAATTGTTATAAAATTATATATTCGTATTAGGTTTATAATTTTACTTAGTAAATAAATAAATAAAAAAAAAAATTTTATTGGGTTTTAGCGAGGGTTTTAGTTTTTAAGAGTATAATTAAATAATAAGTGAGTTACAAAAATAAAATTGAATTCTAGTTTTAGTGTTTTTTATTTTTTATATTTTTTTAAATTAGTAGTAGGTAATAGGTATTTACTATAAAAATTATTATAAATAAGATATTACTTTAATTTAATAGGATAATCTTATGACTATATTTATATTTTTTTTAGATTTTAGAAATTTTTATTATTATTATTTTTTAGATTATGCTATTATGTTTTATTCTTAAATAAGTAAATTTTTATAAGCTTAAAGATTTTAATTTTAGTTATTGTTTTTTTTTTTCTAAGTTTTATTTTTAATATTTTTTAGTATTGGTAATTATTTATTTGTTATTAGTTCTTAAAATTAAAAGTAAAATATTATAATCTTATATAGCTAATATAATTTCGTAAAATGTATTTGATCAATTCTCAGTTTATTTATCTGAATAAACTGAACTTGTGTTGGGCGCCACTTTGTAATAACTTAAAAATAAGAAGAAATATAAATACGACTCCTGTCGATAATTATATTTAATTCAGATGTTAAGATATTAAAATTAAGCTATTACCTTCCTCCAGATGTTCGGAGGGCTCTCGAGATCGTGTATTCGAGAATTAGATCAAATACACCGTACAATATAATTTGTGTAGAAAAGCACATATATATTAATACTGCAATCAATGTAAAATATTATATTAAATGCCTTACCTGATTCGTAGTTTTTCGTGAATTATGTTAAAAGAGTTTTTAGATTTTAGGTGACACAAGGTAATATACCTTCAAATATACAAATCGAAATAAAAACGCACTGATTTTGACTTATCATAAGAAGTCCAGTTGTCGCTCGTGGAAATCGATGTTGATATTTTGAGAGGTTGTTACTCGGTGGCTGGTGCTCATGCACTCGGTGGCTGGTGCTCATGCACTCGGTGGCTGGTGCTCATGCACTGGTTTAAGGGACGATACGAATATGTCTATACCAGAGAGTGGTAGGCGGTTTTTATCAAAGGTTTTTTTGTACTTCCTGGACCTAGATTTCTCTTCGGCGGCAAGGACCTTTTTTATCATTAATTTTCTCTGGTGACATATATAAGAATTCTGCACGTCCTGCACACCACGGAGTGCCAGTACGCGCCGATTTCTTAATTCGTGATCGCATAATAGGGATCGTACCTATTTGTCGATGACAATGATTTTATTGGGGATGTTCGATTTCTACAAGCGACAGTCTGGCCGTTATTTATTACTGTGTAGGATTTTAGTTTATAATTATAATGGTGTGTGAGCATATCATTACATCCACCCTGCACTTTTTTGTGTTGTGCCCTCACAACACCGCTCGTGGGCGAGGGTGAGAGCAGTACAAACATTTAGGTAGAAGAAAGTGATAAAAAAAAATAAAAAAAATTGAAAGTTCAAAAGTTGAAAGTTCAAAAGTTTGAATATAATTTAAACTGGACATTTATATATGTTTTTTTTTTTTTTTATTTTACAATCTAAAAGGGATAATGGAAATAAAAATTGAAACTTACATATTATATGGGAGAAATTAGGAAGATAGAACTGATATTAAAAGTTCGTTCTAACCTCATTTCATTGTTGTGTTTCTATTATTGTTAATGATTTTATATATTTTATATTTTAAGTTCCCTATCTGGTATTGTAATGATAGCTATACAATTTTTCTTAAATTTAATGATTGTGTACAATTTATTGTCATGTTGACATATCATGAATATTTTACATATTTTGTCCTTATTCTATATTTTTATTTTCTAAATACTAATTTTTTTTCTTTTATATGGTTCTAACTTTTAATCAATGACATTTTAGGTGTGCTTATCTAATTATACACATTTTATAGTTAATTCACTTACAATGTACTTAAAAACAAAAATTATGATATCTTAAAGGTTAAACTGAGGTTTTTTTTTATTTTTTTATATTTTTTGTATTTCCTAGCCTTAACATTTATTTTCTTACTTAAACTAGCTTAAATTAGGTTAATTTATTTCTTTCTAAGTATTTACCGCTTTAAATTAATTTTGTGCCTTATACTAACTTAAATTAGGTTAATTGTTATACATTCTTTTTTTTTTTGTTTATTTATATTTTTTACAATCATTTTCATGTTTTTTTCCGACTTAAAATAGGTTAGACAAAATTGTACACATTTTTTGTATTTACTTGCTTTAACATTTTTTATATCTTATGCTAACTTAACTTAGGTTAATCATTTTACATTTTTTTTTTTATTTTTTTTTACATTTGTTTTCATGCTTATGCAGACTTAAATTAGATAAAAAAAAATTTACACATTCTTTGTATTGACTTGCTTTAACAATTTTTTTTTTTACACCTTATACTAACTTAAATTAGATTAAATCATTTTACATTTTTTTATTAATCTTTTTTTTTACATTTGTTTTCATGCTTATGCTGACTTAAATTAGGTTAGAAAAAATAAACTTTACACGTTCTTTGTATCTACTTGCTTTAACATTTTTTTTTTTTTTTTTGACTAATGCTAGCTTAAAATAAGTTAATAATTTTATACTTATTTTAGTACTTAGGTTAATATCTTAAAGTAGGTTATTTGTAATTGTTAATGTTATTCTGTAATTCTTATATGTTAGTTATATAATACTTCGTGGTTTTTTTTTTGTTTATACTACTAATTTATACATAGACCTTACATTGATTTAATTGTACTAATACGTAAATTATGTATATATCCTATCTTTTTTTTTTTTTTTTTTTTATTTATTTGAAGTCATCTACAATCTATACATTTCTTAGTATAATAAGTAGGTTTGATAGGTGAAGTAAGAGTGATGTGAATAATAAGATTAGGGAAGATACCCAGTGGTAACACCCTGTGACATGAATAATCCTATCTTAAAATCTGTAATTTGTATGTTCTGTATGTATTACTGAACTAGGTATTTGAAAAGAAAAGAGAAAGAAAATATTATCTAATTTTGAGCGTGTTGTGGGGTGTTTTGATTTCTTTATTATTTTTTTTTTTTATTATTGGTATAACTGTATGTTTATCTTATATGGTTAAATATATTTTTTATACTGAGAGTCTTCTATTATTTGATTTTAGTAACTGTTCGGATTCTTTATCATGCATTTCAGTTTTTATTGTTTTAAGCTGGCAGTTATTGGAACTGTATTGTTTTTTTTATGCGTATTATGCATTAAGTGGTGTGTTATATTTAATTTCGGGTAAATAGAAAAAGGTGTGCCTTCAGAATCTGTTAACGATTGTTTTGTATTTGAGTTTATAGAGTTTATGCTCCCGATTTTTTTAGGGATATAGATTTCTTCGACCTTTCTATTGTTAGTCTTCTCAATGGACTCGAAAATTGGTGATCTTTGTGTGTTGGTGTTGGAGGGTTCTGTTAGTTCTTTATTTATTTTTATATAATTTTGAGTCGGGACTATTTGTATTTTATTTATATTATTAATTGTGTTTTTATTATCGTCTCTCGTTTCTTTAAATTTTATTTTACTATTTAGTGAGGTGAGTGTCGGCATTTCTTGTATGTGGATTATATTGTTGTTAATTTCATTTGACATTTTTGTTGTAACGGTATTCAATCCACAATTCCCATTGTTGAGGACGTTTTCTTTTAGTTTGAATATAGGAAATATATTATTGGCTTGATTTTGATTTTTAGGTTGTACCATGTCTTTTATTTTTGTTTCATTTTTATTATTATTATTATTATCATTAAAAAATGTATGAATGTTATTTATTATGTTAGCGTGTTCTTTTGATTTCCAATTGTGTGTTATGTTTTGTTCATCTTTATGGTATATATGTATTTTAATGTTAGTATTTTGAAATTCTGTGTATATTAATTGTTTTATTATAGACCAATTTAATTTGTCTATCCTTGAAGCTAACGTGGGTATTGCAATTTTTGAAATGTTTAGTTTTGTAGCCTCAAGTTTTAGATTGTGAATTGAAGATTTTAGATCCTTATATTTGGGCTTGTGATAGTGTAAATCTTTTGTTATCAAGTGAAATATAGTTTTATAATTATTGATTACCTATAGGTATCGTTTCTCCCACATGTATTTTTTGTAATGAAAGTTGTGGTTTAGTATCACCATATACTTTGGATATTAAATTTGTTATCCCCTTATTCATTTTGAGATCTGCAGATATACGGTGAGCTATAGCAAAGTTATCTGGGCAATTAAATATGCTATCTTTTAATTCTATAATATTGTTTTTATTCTTTATACTATTTACCGCGTTTGTATTGTTTATTTTTAATTGGATATTTATATTATTATTACTTAAAATAATGTTATTGTCTTTGAAATCGGTTAGGGCATTATTTTTGATCAAGAAGTCATTTCCAAGTATGATCATGTTGCTTAATTGTTTTACTACGTGAGCGTCAATATTGAAGTAGTTATTGTTGATTTTGATTTGAACTTTGGTTATACCTGCCACACATAGTGGTTTATTATCTGGTCCTGATAGCTGTAGTGTACTCGGTGTCATTGTATAGTCACTGGGTACTAATTCTTGTCTAATACAACATAATATATTTGCCCCCGTGTCAATTGTTATTGGTAAGGTAATACTATTAAATTGAGCTTCAATATAAAGAGAATCGGGTGTAGAGTTAATTTTATTTATATTTTGTTTCCGTATTTCTGTATTTAAAAATGAGAAATTATCAGATGAGTTTAACCTTATATTTAGTTTTTTTGACTTGTAATTGGTTGAACTTGAACGACAAGTGATCGCGGAATGTCCAAATTTATTGCATAATTGACATATTATATTAGGTTTGTTTTTAAAGTAACATTCATATTCGGTGTGGTTGTTCTTCGAGCATATCGAGCATTGTATTGTGTGTGCTGAATTATTATTATTATTATTATTGTTATAATTAGTACTGTTATTTTCGTTATATCTAAAAGTTGGGTCGTATTTAGTAAAATTGTTTTGATATTTATTATCATTGTTTATCTGAGATAGTTTTAACTGATCCATAGTTTCTTTTAAATTTTCTACTTCCTCTCGTAATTTACTAATTTTGTTGTTTGTATTTATTTGCTGGATTTTATTTTCGATTATCTCTGTTTCAATTTCATATGGGTTTTTATCTATACTATCTGCTGTCATAAACTCTATGAGTTCATATTTTCGAACGTTTTTTTTAAATTCATCAAGTGTATCATTTCCTAATATTCCTATACCTCTCAATATTTTGGGTTTTAAGCCTTTCATTATACTTCGTACTATTTCTCCTTGTGTCATCTTTGTCAATTCGCCGTCATTGTGACTCTACCTCATTAATGTAAGACACGCTTTGTTCATCTGGTTTCTGTTTGCGTTTTTCAAGCATTATTCGAAGCATTTCAGTTTGGGCGATTGGTTCAAATTCTAGTCTAAATTTTTTTTCTAAATCTAACCAATTAATGTTTTCAACAGTGTCCACAATATTATCATAAAATATTAGAGCAGTGCCTTCTAAGAATGCAGAAATATATAGACTTTTTTCAGATTCTGACCATCCGTTAATAAGGGCAGCTCTTTTATAATTTTTAAAAAAAGAATCAATGTTTTCAGAATTATTTCCCGTGAATTTCCCGGGTTTAAAGTAAGGTTTTCTATTGTCTTCCATATTTAATTATTTTTATTACTTAAAAAAAAAAGAAAGGTTTTATAATAAATAATACACCATTATTTAATTGTAATATTTTTGTTAAATTAATTTAATAGATTTAATTAATATATTTTTTGCTAAATAAGTAAATATTTATTTTAATGAATATAAAATTAGTTGGTTTTATTTTTATAATAAATAAAACGTAATATACGTATATGTTAAATCGCAAATCGTTAAATTAAAATGTTTTATTATTAAATAAATCACTTTATGTTATTATTGTTTTTCTAAGTTTTATTTTTAATATTTTTTAGTATTGATAATTATTTATTTGTTATTAATTCTTAAAATTAAAAGTAAAATATTTTAATCTTATATAGTTTATATAATTTTGTAAAATGTATTTGATCAATTCTCAGTTTATTTATCTGAATAAACTGAACTTGTGTTGGGCGCCACTTTGTAATAACTTAAAAATAAGAAGAAATATAAATACGACTCCTGTCGATAAATATATTTAATTCAGATGTTAAGATATTAAAATTAAGCTATTACCTTCCTCCAGATGTTCGGAGGGCTCTCGAGATCGTGTATTCGAGAATTAGATCAAATATACCGTACAATATAATTTGTGTAGAAAAGCACATATATATTAATACTGCAATCAATGTAAAATATTATATTAAATGCCTTACCTGATTCGCAGTTTTTCGTGAATTATGTTGAAAGAGTTTTTAGATTTTAGGTGACACAAGGTAATACTTCAAATATACAAATCGAAATAAAAACGCACTGATTTTGACTTATCATAAGAAGTCCAGTTGTCGCTCGTGGAAATCGATGTTGATATTTTGAGAGGTTGTTACTCGGTGGCTGGTGCTCATGCACTCGGTGGCTGGTGCTCATGCACTGATTTAAGGGACGATACGAATATGTCTACCAGAGAGTGGTAGGCGGTTTTTATCAAAGGTTTTTTTGTACTTCCCGGACCTAGATTTCTCTTCGGCGGCAAGGACCTTTTTTTATCATTAATTTTCTCTGGTGACATATATAAGAATTCTGCACGTCCTGCACACCACGGAGTGCCAGTACGCGCCGATTTCTTAATTCGTGATCGCATAATAGGGATCGTACCTATTTGTCGATGACAATGATTTTATTGGGGATGTTCGATTTCTACAAGCGACAGTCTGGCCGTTATTTATTACTGTGTAGGATTTTAGTTTATAATTATAATGGTGTGTGAGCATATCATTACATCCACCCTGCACTTTTTTGTGTTGTGCCCTCACAACACCGCTCGTGGGTGAGGGTGAGAGCAGTACAAACATTTAGGTAGAAGAAAGTGAGAAAAAAAAATTGAAAGTTCAAAAGTTGAAAGTTCAAAAGTTTGAATATAATTTAAACTGGACATTTATATATGTTTTTTTTATTTTACAATCTAAAAGGGATAATGGAAATAAAAATTGAAACTTACATATTATATGGGAGAAATTAGGAAGATAGAACTGATATTAAAAGTTCGTTCTAACCTAACTAGCTTAAATTAGGTTAATTTATTTTTTTTTTCTTAGTATTTACCGCTTTAAATTAATTTTGTGCCTTATACTAACTTAAATTAGGTTAATTGTTGTACATTCTTTTTTTTTTGTTTATTTATATTTTTTACAATCATTTTCATGTTTTTTTCCGACTTAAAATAGGTTAGACAAAATTGTACATATTTTTTGTATTTACTTGCTTTAACATTTTTTATATCTTATGCTAACTTAACTTAGGTTAATCATTTTACATTTTTTTTTTATTTTTTTTTTACATTTGTTTTCATGCTTAAGCAGACTTAAATTAGATAAAAAAAAAATTAACACATTCTTTGTATTGACTTGCTTTAACAATTTTTTTTTATACCTTATACTAACTTAAATTAGATTAAATCATTTTACATTTTTTTATTAATCTTTTTTTTTACATTTATTTTCATGCTTATGCTGACTTAAATTAGGTTAGAAAAAAAAAATTATACACATTCTTTGTATCTACTTGCTTTAACATTTTTTTTTTTTTATGACTAATGCTAGCTTAAATTAAGTTAATAATTTTATACTTATTTTAGTACTTAGGTTAATATCTTAAAGTAGGTTATTTGTAATTGTTAATGTTATTCTGTAATTCTTATATGTTAGTTATATAATACTTCGTGGTTTTTTTTTTTGTTTATACTACTCATTTATACATAGACTTTACATTGATTTAATTGTACTAATACGTAAATTATGTATATATCCTATCTTAAAATCTGTAATTTGTATGTTCTGTATGTATTACTGAACTAGGTATTTGAAAAGAAAAGAGAAAGAAAATATTATCTAATTTTGAGCGTGTTGTGGGGTGTTTTGATTTCTTTATTTTTTTTTTATTATTGGTATAACTGTATGTTTATCTTATATGGTTAAATATATTTTTTATACTGAGAGTCTTCTATTATTTGATTTTAGTAACTGTTCGGATTCTTTATCATGCATTTCAGTTTTTATTGTTTTAAGCTGGCAGTTATTGGAACTGTTACTGTATTGTTTTTTATGCGTATTATGCATTAAGTGGTGTGTTATATTTAATTTTGGGGAAATAGAAAAAGGTGTACCTTCAGTATCTGTTAACGATTGTTTTGTATTTGAGTTTATAGAGTTTATGCTCCCGATTTTTTTTAGGGATATAGATTTCTTCGACCTTTCTATTGTTAGTCTTCTCAATGGACTCGAAAATTGGTGATCTTTGTGTGTTGATGTTGGAGGGTTCTGTTAGTTCTTTATTTATTTTTATATAATTTTGAGTCGGGACTATTTGTATTTTATTTATATTATTAATTGTGTTTTTATTATCGTCTCTCGTTTCTTTAAATTTTATTTTACTATTTAGTGAGGTGAGTGTCGGCATTTCTTGTATGTGGATTATATTGTTGTGAATTTCATTTGACATTTTTGTTGTAACGGTATTCAATCCACAATTCCCATTGTTGAGGACGTTTTCTTTTAGTTTGAATATAGGAAATATATTATTGGCTTGATTTTGATTTTTAGGTTGTACCATGTCTTTTATTTTTGTTTCATTTTTATTATTATTATTATTATTATTATCATTAAAAAATGTATGAATGTTATTTATTATGTTAGCGTGTTCTTTTGATTTCCAATTGTGTGTTATGTTTTGTTCATCTTTATGGTATATATGTATTTTAATGTTAGTATTTTGAAATTCTGAGTATATTAATTGTTTTATTATAGACCAATTTAATTTGTCTATCCTTGAAGCTAAGGTGGGTATTGCAATTTTTGAAATGTTTAGTTTTGTAGCCTCAAGTTTTAGATTGTGAATTGAAGATTTTAGATCCTTATATTTGGGCTTGTGATGGTGTAAATATCGTTTGTTATCAAGTGGAATATAGTTTTATAATTATTGATTATGGGTATCGTTTCTCCCACATTTATTTTTTGTAATGAAAGTTGTGGTTTAGTATCACCATATACTTTGGATATTAAATTTGTTATCCCCTTATTCATTTTGAGATCTGCAGATATACAGTGAGCTATAGCAAAGTTATCAGGGCAATTAAATATGCTATCTTTTAATTCTATAATATTGTTTTTATTATTTATACTATTTACCGCGTTTGTATTGTTTATTTTGAACTGGATATTTATATTATTGTTACTTAAAATAATGTTACTGTCTTTGAAATCGATTAGGGCATTATTTTTGATCAAAAAGTCATTTCCAAGTATGATCATGCTGCTTAATTGTTCTACTACGTGAGCGTCAATATTGAAGTAGTTATTGTTGATTTTGATTTTAACTTTGGTTATACCTGCCACACATAGTGGTTTATTATCTGGTCCTGATAGCTGTAGTGTACTCGGTGTTATTATATAGTCACTGGGTACTAATTCTTGTCTAATACAACATATATTTGCCCCCGTGTCAATTGTTATTGGTAAGGTAATACTATTAAATTGAGCTTCAATATAAAGAGAATCGGGTGTAGAGTTAATTTTATTTATGTTTTGTTTCCGTATTTCTGTATTTAAAAATGAGAAATTATCAGATGAGTTTAACCTTATATTTAGTTTTTTTGACTTGTTGTTGGTTGAAATTGAACGACAAGTGATCGCGGAATGTCCAAATTTATTGCATAATTGACATATTATATTAGGTTTGTTTTTAAAGTAACATTCATATTCGGTGTGGTTATTCTTCGAGCATATCGAGCATTGTATTGTGTGTGCTGAATTATTATTATTATTATTGTTATAATTAGTACTGTTATTTTCGTTATATCTAAAAGTTGGGTCGTATTTAGTAAAATTGTTTTGATATTTATTATCATTGTTTATCTGAGATAGTTTTAACTGATCCATAGTTTCTTTTAAATTTTCTACTTCCTCTCGTAATTTACTAATTTTGTTGTTTGTATTTATTTGCTGGATTTTATTTTCGATTATCTCTGTTTCAATTTCATATGGGTTTTTATCTATACTATCTGCTGTCATAAACTCTATGAGTTCATATTTTCGAACGTTTTTTTTAAATTCATCAAGTGTTTCATTTCCTAATATTCCTATACATCTCAATATTTTGGGTTTTAAGCCTTTCATTATACTTCGTACCATTTCTCCTTGTGACATATCTTTGTCAATTCGCCTACACAATGACTCAGCATCGTTAATGTAAGATACCGTGTGTTCGTCTGGGAGCTGTTTACGTTTTTCTAACATTAATCGGAGCATATCGGTCTGTGCTATTGGTTCAAATTCTAACCTGAATTTTTTTTCTAAATCAGCCCATTTTAGGTCTTCACCACTATCTATTATATTATCATAAAAAGTAAGGGCAGAACCTTCCAAAAATACAGGGATATATTGAGTTTTTTCGGCTTCAGTCCAACCATTTATGATGGCAGCTCTATCATATTTTTTTAGAAAAGTGTCAATGTTTTCAGAAATCGAACCTGTGAAATTGTTTGGTTTGAAATACGGTTTTTTATTGTCAGGCATGTTGTTTTTTATTATATTATCTTTAGGTTTGTCAATTGGTTATAAAATAAATGTTATATTAGTTATTGCGTATCGAAATCGTCTGAAATGGCTTCCCCCTTTAAATATTTTTGTAACCTAGTTTTTAGTTCTGGAATCAGACCAGTTGTTATTAGGTGTCTTCTAGATAGTTCAATAATTAATTTTTCTTTATTGCATTTATTTATTTATTTATTTATTAACTTGTTGAGATAGAGGTAAAGTCGATGTCTGGGAATTTAAAGTTATCCTGATGGGTTTGGTTGGATTTTTGCATATGTGAGATTTATTATTGAAATGGATTAAAAAAAAATAATATCATAAAACAAAAATTTTATTCATGAATAATTTTGTCTAAATTTTTTTGTTAATTTAAAAGTTGATGAAAATGAATTGGATTTTATTTATACCTACTAATATGACACTGTGTCGAATAGTTATTTGTGTTGGTATTGTTTGATTATGATTTATTTTCTTAGGATGAATTATATGTATAAATATATTAATTAATTATGTTATTTTTATTAGTTTCTTTTACGGTTTAATTAATAAAATCTCGTAATAAGTATTTGTATAATAATTCATGTATAATATATAATTATAATGAATTTTATTTAATAATGTAAGTATGAATTGTTATAAAATTATATATTCGTATTAGGTTTATAATTTTACTTAGTAATTAAACAAATAAAAAAAAAAAAATTTTATTGGGTTTTAGCGAGGGTTTTAGTTTTTAAGAGTATAATTAAATAATAAGGGAGTTACAAAAATAAAATTGAATTCTAGTTTTAGTGTTTTTTTATTTTTTATTTTTTTTAAATAAGTAGTAGGTAATAGGTACCTATTTACTATAAAAATTATTATAAATAAGATATTACTTTAATTTAATAGGATAATCTTATGACTATATTTATATTTTTTTAGATTTTAGAAATTTTTTATTATTATTATTTTTTAGATTATGCTATTATGTTTTATTCTTAAATAAGTAAATTTTTATAAGCTTAAAGATTTTAATTTTAGTTATTGTTTTTTTTTTTTCTAAGTTTTATTTTTAATATTTTTTTAGTATTGGTAATTATTTATTTGTTATTAGTTCTTAAAATTAAAAGTAAAATATTATAATCTTATATAGCTAATATAATTTCGTAAAATGTATTTGATCAATTCTCAGTTTATTTATCTGAATAAACTGAACTTGTGTTGGGCGCCACTTTGTAATAACTTAAAAATAAGAAGAAATATATAAATACGACTCCTGTCGATAAATATATTTAATTCAGATGTTAAGATATTAAAATTAAGCTATTACCTTCCTCCAGATGTTCGGAGGGCTCTCGAGATCGTGTATTCGAGAATTAGATCAAATACACCGTACAATATAATTTGTGTAAAAAAAACACATATATATTAGTACTGCATTCAATGTAAAATATTATATTAAATGCCTTACCTGATTCGCAGTTTTTCGTGAATTGTGTTGAAAGAGTTTTTAGATTTTAGGTGACACAAGGTAATATTTCAAATATACAAATCGAAATAAAAACGCACTGATTTTGACTTATCATAAGAAGTCCAGTTGTCGCTCGTGGAAATCGATGTTGATATTTTGAGAGGTTGTTACTCGGTGGCTGGCTGGTGCTCATGCACTCGGTGGCTGGTGCTCATGCACAGGTTTAAGGGACGATACGAATATGTCTACCAGAGAGTGGTAGGCGGTTTTTATCAAAGGTTTTTTTGTACTTCCCGGACCTAGATTTCTCTTCGGCGGCAATAAGACCTTTTTGTCGGTGACAATAGTTTTGTTAGGGATGCCCGATTTCTACGAACGACAGTCTGGCCGTTATTTATTATTCTGTAAGATTTTAGTTTATTTGTTATAAAGATATGTGAGCATATCATTACATCCACCCTGCACTTTTTTGTGTTGTGCCCTCACAACACCACTCGTGGGCGAGGGTGAGAGCAATACAAACATTTAGGTAGAAGAAAGTGAGAAAAATAATAATATTGAAAGTTCAAAAATTGAAAGTTCAAAAGTTTGAATATAATTTAAACTGGACATTTATACATATTTTTATTTTACAATCTAAAAGGGGTAATGGAAATAAAAATTAAAGCTTACATATTATATGGGAGAAATTAGGAAGATAGAACTGATATTAAAAGTTCGTTCTACCCTCATTTCATTGTTGTGTTTATATTATAGTTAATGATCTTATATATTTTATATTTTAAGTTCCCTATCTGGTGTTGTAATGATAGCTATACAATTTTTTTTTAAATTTAATATTTGTGTAAAATTTATTGTCATGTTGACATATCATGAATATTTTATATATTTTACATATTTTACATATTTGTTCTTATTCTATATTTTTTTTTTCTAAATACTAATTTTTCTTTTACATGGTTCTAGCTTTTAATCAATTACATTTTTGGTGTGCTTATTTAATTATACACATTTTATAGTTAATTCGCTTACAATATACTTAAAAACAAAAAATTTATGATATCTTAGAAGTTAAATGAGGTTTTTTTTTTTTTTTCTTAGTATTTACAGCTTTAAATTAATTTTATGCCTTACACTAACTTAAATTAGGTTAATTTTTATCCATTCTTTTTTTTCTTTTTTTTTATTTTTTACAATCATTTTCATGTTTGTTTCTCACTTAAAATATGTTAGACAAAATTGTACACATTTTTTATATCTTATGCTAACTTAACTTAGGTTAATCATTTTACATTTTTTTTTTTTCATTTTTTTTTTACATTTGTTTTCATCCTTGTGCAGACTTAGATTAGATTAAAAAAAAATTAACACATTCTTTGAATTGACTTGCTTTAACAATTTTTTTATACCTTATACTAACTTAAATTAGATTAAATAATTTTACATTTTTTTATTAATCTTTTTTTACATTTGTTTTCATGCTTATGCTGACTTAAATTAGGTTAGAAAAAATTTACACATTCTTTGTATTGACTTGCTTTAACAATTTTTTATACCTTATACTAACTTAAATTAGATTAAATCATTTTACATTTTTTTATTAATCTTTTTTTTACATTTATTTTCATGCTTATGCTGACTTAAATTAGGTTAGAAAAAATAAATTTTACACATTCTTTGTATCTACTTGCTTTAACATTTTTTTTTTTTATGACTAATGCTAGCTTAAAATAAGTTAATAATTTTATACTTATTTTAGTACTTAGGTTAATATCTTAAAGTAGGTTATTTGTAATTGTTAATGTTATTCTGTAATTCTTATATATTAGTTATATAATACTTCGTGGTTTTTTTTGTTTATACTACTCATTTATACATAGACTTACATTGATTTAATTGTACTAATACGTAAATGATATATATTTCCTATCCTAAAATCTGTAATTTGCATGATTTGGATATATTACTGAACTAGGTATTTGAGAAGAAAAGAGAAAGAAAATGTTGTTTAATTTTGAGCGTGTTGTGGGGTGTTTTGATTTCTTTATATATTTTTTTTATTATTGGTATAACTGTATGTTTATCTTATATGGTTAAATATATTTTTTATACTGAGAGTCTTCTATTATTTGATTTTAGTAACTGTTCGGATTCTTTATCATGCATTTCAGTTTTTATTGTTTTAAGCTGGCAGTTATTGGAACTGTATTGTTTTTTATGCGTATTATGCATTAAGTGGTGTGTTATATTTAAGTTCGGGGAAATAGAAAAAGGTGTGCCTTCAGAATCTGTTAACGATTGTTTTGTATTTGAGTTTATAGAGTTTATCTTTATGCTCCCGATTTTTTTAGGGATATAGATTTCTTCGACCTTTCTATTGTTAGTCTTCTCAATGGACTCGAAAATTGGTGATCTTTGTGTGTTGGTGTTGGAGGGTTCTGTTAGTTCTTTATTTATTTTTATATAATTTTGAGTCGGGACTATTTGTATTTTATTTATATTATTAATTGTGTTTTTATTATCGTCTCTCGTTTCTTTAAATTTTATTTTACTATTTAGTGAGTTGAGTGTCGGCATTTCTTGTATGTGGATTATATTGTTGGGAATTTCATTTGACATTTTTGTTGTAACGGTATTCAATCCACAATTCCCATTGTTGAGGACGTTTTCTTTTAGTTTGAATATAGGAAATATATTATTGGCTTGATTTTGATTTTTAGGTTGTACCATGTCTTTTATTTTTGTTTCATTTTTATTATTATTATTATCATTAAAAAATGTATGAATGTTATTTATTATATTAGCGTGTTCTTTTGATTTCCAATTGTGTGTTATGTTTTGTTCATCTTTATGGTATATATGTATTTTAATGTTAGTATTTTGAAATTCTGAGTATATCAATTGTTTTATTATAGACCAATTTAATTTGTCTATCCTTGAAGCTAAGGTGGGTATTGCAATTTTTGAAATG
This sequence comes from Acyrthosiphon pisum, assembly GCF_005508785.2. NCBI lineage: Eukaryota > Metazoa > Arthropoda > Insecta > Hemiptera > Aphididae > Acyrthosiphon > Acyrthosiphon pisum. The sequence goes on along the minus strand of NW_021771170.1, from coordinate 2,971 downwards.
TTTAGTTTTGTAGCCTCAAGTTTTAGATTGTGAATTGAAGATTTTAGATCCTTATATTTGGGCTTGTGATAGTGTAAATCTTTTGTTATCAAGTGGAATATAGTTTTATAATTATTGATTATGGGTATCGTTTCTCCCACATTTATTTTTTGTAATGAAAGTTGTGGTTTAGTATCACCATATACTTTGGATATTAAATTTGTTATCCCCTTATTCATTTTGAGGTCTGCAGATATACAGTGAGCTATAGCAAAGTTATCAGGGCAATTAAATATGCTATCTTTTAATTCTATAATATTGTTTTTATTATTTATACTGTTTACCGCGTTTGTATTGTTTATTTTGAACTGGATATTTATATTATTGTTACTTAAAATAATGTTACTGTCTTTGAAATCGATTAGGGCATTTTTTTTGATCAAAAAATCATTTCCAAGTATGATCATGCTGCTTAATTGTTTTACTACGTGAGCGTCAATATTGAAGTACCTAGTTATTGTTGATTTTGATTTTAACTTTGGTCATACCTGCCACACATAGTGGTTTATTATCTGGTCCTGATAGCTGTAGTGTACTCGGTGTTATTATATAGTCACTGGGTACTAATTCTTGTCTAATACAACATATATTTGCCCCCGTGTCAATTGTTATTGGTAAGGTAATACTATTAAATTGAGCTTCAATATAAAGAGAAACGGGTGTAGAGTTAATTTTATTTATATTTTGTTTCCGTATTTCTGTATTTAAAAATGAAAAATTATCAGATGAGTTTAACCTTATATTTAGTTTTTTTGACTTGTTGTTGGTTGAACTTGAACGACAAGACGTGATCGCGGAATGTCTAAATTTATTGCATAATTGACATATTATATTAGGTTTGTTTTTAAAGTAACATTCATATTCGGTGTGGTTGTTCTTCGAGCATATCGAGCATTGTATTGTGTGTGCTGAATTATTATTATTATTATTATTGTAATAATTAGTACTGTTATTTTCGTTATATCTAAAAGTTGGGTCGTATTTAGTAAAATTGTTTTGATATTAATTATTATCATTGTTTATCTGAGATAGTTTTAACTGATCCATAGTTTCTTTTAAATTTTCTACTTCCTCTCGTAATTTACTAATTTTGTTGTTTGTATTTATTTGCTGGATTTTATTTTCGATTATCTCTGTTTCAATTTCATATGGGTTTTTATCTATACTATCTGCTGTCATAAACTCTATGAGTTCATATTTTCGAACGTTTTTTTTAAATTCATCAAGTGTATCATTTCCTAATATTCCTATACATCTCAATATTTTGGGTTTTAAGCCTTTCATTATATTTCGTACTATTTCTCCTTGTGACATATCTTTGTCAATTCGCCTACACAATGACTCTACCTCATTAATGTAAGACACGCTTTGTTCATCTGGTTTCTGTTTGCGTTTTTCAAGCATTATTCGAAGCATTTCAGTTTGGGCGATTGGTTCAAATTCTAGTCTAAATTTTTTTTCTAAATCTAACCAATTAATGTTTTCAACAGTGTCCACAATATTATCATAAAATATTAGAGCAGTGCCTTCTAAGAATGCAGAAATATATAGACTTTTTTCAGATTCTGACCATCCGTTAATAAGGGCAGCTCTTTTATAATTTTTTAAAAAAGAATCAATGTTTTCAGAATTATTTCCCGTGAATTTCCCGGGTTTAAAGTAAGGTTTTCTATTGTCTTCCATATTTAATTATTTTTATTACTTAAAAAAAAAAGAAAGGTTTTATAATAAATAATGCACCATTATTTAATTGTAATATTTTTGTTAAATAAATTTAATAGATTTAATTAATATATTTTTTGCTAAATAAGTAAATATTTATTTTAATGAATATAAAATTAGTTGGTTTTATTTTTATAATAAATAATAATACGTATATGTTAAATCGCAAATCGTTAAATTAAAATGTTTTATTATTAAATAAATCACTTTATGTTATTATTGTTTTTCTAAGTTTTATTTTTAATATTTTTTTAGTATTGATAATTATTTATTTGTTATTAATTTTTAAAATTAAAAGTAAAATATTTTAATCTTATATAGCTAATATAATTTTGTAAAATGTATTTGATCAATTCTCAGTTTATTTATCTGAATAAACTGAACTTGTGTTGGGCGCCACTTTGTAATAACTCAAAAGTACGATATAAACATAGGAACGACTCCTGTCGATAAATATATTTAAAATCGTAAAACTAAGCTGTTACCTTCCTCCTGGTGTTCGGAGGGCTCTCGAGATCGTGTATTCGAGAATTAGATCAGATACACCATACAACACAATTGTATATAGAACAAGTACCTACACTGTACAGGTAATATAATAAATGCAATTAATATAAAATATTATATTAATTGCCTTACCTGATCCGTAGTCGCCTGTAAATTATCTTGTAGAGGTTTTTTTTTTATATACACAGAATAATGTTTAAAAAAAAAGGTATAAATCGAAATAATAAACGCACTGATTATTGCTCACATAAGGGGCCTAAGAGTGTCGCTCGTTGAAATCGGTCTTGAGACTTTTGGACGTTGTTATTCGGTGACTGGTGCTCATGCACTGATCTAAGAGACGACGCGAAGACGCTGACCAGAGAGTGGTAGGCGACTTTATCAACAAGTTATCGTGAGCCTGGGAACTAGATTATTCTTTG
>NW_021771170.1:0-231 GCF_005508785.2 Acyrthosiphon pisum | reverse complement strand
AATTCGTGATCGCATAATAGGGATCGTACCTATTTGTCGATGACAATGATTTTATTGGGATGTTCGATTTCTACAAGCGACAGTCTGGCCGTTATTTATTACTGTGTAAGATTTTAGTTTATAATTATAATGGTGTGTGAGCATATCATTACAATTCAAAATGTAGGATATATAATTTTCAGAAATTAGCAATAACAATAACTACAATACGTTACTATATTATATTATTTG
>NW_021771169.1:14111-15411 GCF_005508785.2 Acyrthosiphon pisum | reverse complement strand
TGCTACTGAAGGTAAAGTCGTTTTAAACAAAATAGTCTGGAAGGTCCCACATATCAATGTTGACGATGAAGAAAGGTTAAAATTATTGAAACTTATAGAAAAAGAAAAAAGTCTATTTATCCCTTTTAGATCTTTTGAAACTTTTGAATATCCTGAACTCGGAACCACTAAAAAAGTTGTATGGAATTTAAAAACTGCTTCAAAATTAGAAAAACCACGATTTATCATAATTGGTTTACAAAAAGGACGTAAAAATTTGTTAGCGAAAGATTGTAGTATATTTGACCATTGTAATCTAACAAACGTTAAAGTATTTCTAAACTCGATAGCTTATCCATACGATAATTTGAATTTAGATTTTTCTAAAAATAATTTCACTTTATTATATAATATGTATACATCGTTTCAAGAATCGTACTATGAAAAAAGTATTCGTAACCCGATATTGAGTCCATCTACTTTTCTAGCAAACGCACCAATTATAGTTATCGACACTTCAAAACAGAACGATTCAGCTACAGCCTCAGCAGTGGATGTTCAATTGGAAATTGAAGCTACAGAATCGCTTACAGGTGTGACTGCTTACTGTTTATTAATTCATGATCGTATTGTAGAATATGTACCTTTTACTAGAGAAGTAAGAAAACTTGTGTAAATATAATTAAGAATTAATTTATAACAATAAAAAAAAAAAATATTATTTAATAATTTGTGTTTTTACTTGAAATAATTTTTTCAGTTTTAAGATTTCCTAAAAATTTGATTACGTTAAATATTTTACGAGGTAGAATTTCGTAGACAATCAGTGTGAAATGTGTTACACGGTAAAATAAAAGTCTCCAAGGGGGACATTCCCCCTTGAAAAAAAAAAATTACCGTGGAAAAGCTGGCTGTGAACATACAAATATATACTACTAAAATGTCCTTCATTACATCGCCTTATAATTTGTTGAAGTGGTTTGTCGTGTTTACGTATCATTTTTTTTAAACTTTTTAAATAATTCTCGAATGGGAAAGCTGCAATATTGCCTAAAGGTCCAAACCTTTCATAGTCATCACTAATATGAACTAGCACATGAACATTAAAAGACATAAAATGTTTTCCATATAAAGTTTCAAAAGTTTGAACAAAGTAGTATAATAAATGTTGAGCATATTTTACATAATTGCCCATGTTACTAGTTAATAAAATATTTATAGCTATACTTAATGCCATGAAATGTTTATAGCAATTGTTATTTAAAATATTTTTAAAAACAACTTGACCCGTATAAATTAATATTTGTCGTAATTCGGTAGC
>NW_021771169.1:13727-14011 GCF_005508785.2 Acyrthosiphon pisum | reverse complement strand
TTATTAAATTTTAAATTTGCTAAATTTTGTCAAAATTCGATCTTTAAATGCTTATAAAAAAAATTGTGCCTATGTATTTTTAATATTTTTCAACTGCTATTGTAACAATATATCAGGAGCCTTGTATTAAATTTTTACACTTTTTGGCCGAACAGATAAAACTTTATTGATATTTATAGAAAAAAAAACTAAAAAAAATTGAAATCTGACCGTAAACAGCTCAAAAAGAGTCAAATTATTTTAAAAATTTCATCGTATATAGAAAATACTAATATAAAAATTTC
>NW_021771169.1:12534-13677 GCF_005508785.2 Acyrthosiphon pisum | reverse complement strand
TTAAAAACTTTTTAGAAGTTAAACTTGCTCCGGAAGAATGGAAGTCGATCAATTCGGTGGAAGAAAAAATGGATTATTTTTTTTAAAGAAACTGAAAATCATGAAAGAAAATGTCAACTGTTGAAATTATGCGAGTATTTGTTTGCAATCCCTGCACACAATGCCACAGTGGAAAGAGTTTTTTCGTTAATGTCGGCCCAGTGGACTGATGAACGAAATCGCCTGCTCCCAGAGACTATGGAGTCGATTTTACAGTGTCAAGTTAATTATAAAATGACTTGCGCAGAATTCTACAAATATGTCAAAGGGGAAAAAGAACTATTGAAAAAAGCAAAATCTTCTGAAAAGTATGGCCATCCAAGTACATCTGCAATAAATTAAAAATATTTTTTTTGTATGTAACCTTAATAAATATACTAATAGTTTTTCTAAAATAAAGAACTCTAATTTTTCTTTCAAAATTTAGTATTTTTATACACTCCATCCTAAAATTTCTATAACGTCCCGACAAGACCCTAGCCAAATTTGGCAACCCTAGCCATGGGGTAGTTTTTGATTTATTTATCCCCAAAAGTTTGCACATTTTCTTAAAAACATCTGACAAAAAATTCGTTTCGCAATCCGTTAATACCGATGTCGGGATGCCATAATTGCATACAAAGCATTCGACAAACGCCTGAGCTACAGTTTCGGCATCGGTAGTTCTTAAGGCTACCGCGATGGCATAACGTGTTAACTCGTCCTGCATAGTAAGTATGTACAGGTTGTCTGATGAAGTTTTTGGCAGTGGCCCCACAATATCTAAACAGATACGTTCAAAAGGTTTTGTTCAAAATATTATGTTTCCTCCGTCTTTATTATTTTTAATAAATTTATCATTTATGTCGTTTTTTTCTGACAAATCTATTTGATTCCTATCAATAATGTCCCTAATGGCTGTTTGGGTAATAATTAAATTCTCTGGTATAGGTAATATTAAGTTATCAGTCGGATCTGCATTTTTAATACTACCCTCAATTTCAAGTATTTGTGAATAAAATATCGGCTTTTCTTCAGCTTTTATGAATAATTCGTAGTCATTGCTACCAGTGTCTGCATCTTTAACAACGTGTATCCGGAGACAGACAGTCTGCGTTGGTGTTT
>NW_021771169.1:8755-11649 GCF_005508785.2 Acyrthosiphon pisum | reverse complement strand
GTAATTTCTCTTGTCCGTCGGTACCCGGTTTTTTTTTTACTACCACTAGTGGGAAATTAAAAGGTGAAATTGAATTTTTTATGATGTTGCTTTTTTTCATATCACTGATCTGTTTCTCGATTTCCTCTTGATACGCCCACGGTAGTCTGTATGGTCGAATGTTAATAGGTTTTACGCAGCGTGGCGTGTTTATATAATGCTTAACCACGTCTGTTGTGTTTAGACAATCACCTTCTAAAAAAAACACATCCGAATACTTATTGCATAAATCTATAATACTGTCACGTTCCTCGATGTTTAGGTCATCAGTTTTGATAGCTTTATTTAGTAATTGAATACGATTCGTTGTGCCCTTGACATGTTTTGTGTTCTGCGTTTGCTCGTCACGATCGCTATTAATGAAATATACGTGATCGGAGTACGGTTCCCATTGTAAATTTTCGGTGGACAACTCGTCGATCACGAACGGTTGTTCCGAGATATTAATTATATTACTTACGATTTTATTTCCGTGCACGGGACTGAGGCTATTGGCAATTATCACGTCTTCATTTATTTCTTGTTTTTGAATTGTAATAACTTCATGGCCTACTGCTTCCTCTGCGTTTATTGTTACAATACAGTTGCTCCGTGGTGGTATTATAATACTTTGGTCATTTTTGATCGAGTAAGGAATCCTTAGTAACTTATTTTCAAAATCTATGTGCATTGATCCCCGTTCCAAAAATTCATAACCTAATAAACCGTCCTGGCTTATTGGAAAATCGTCGAATATTATATCGAATCGAATTAAAAATTCTCGTCCTTCGATGCTAATAATCATATCGACAGTTCCTATGGTTTCTACTGGAAGTGAATTTATGCCTTTTAGATCCCCTTTGTTCTGTTCATTTATTATTAACTGTCCTTGTAACTTTGATATCTTAATAAGATTTTTGTTGGCGCCCGTATCTATTAGAAAAGTTTGTTGATTATCGGTAAAATGGGTGGAGGCGCAGCTAATGGTTGGACCATTTAGTGGACATAATGTTTCTCCCCTCTCCAATTTCTCTAAGTTATGGTTGCGTTGGGGTGGAACTATTTCCGAATCCCCTGCGATTACGCGAATATTATTGTTACTTTTATATTCGTCTACGGACCGGTTCCCTTGCGCTTCATTAGAACTATTTCCTTGTTTCCTTTTTTGTTCATTGTAAATTCGTTTTCTACATTCGCTTATGTCGTGGTTTGGTTTTTTACAATATTTGCACACCTTAATGTTCCCGGTATTTTCTTGTTTAACCTCAGTTTTAAAATCACGATCATAAGTTGGGTTACGATAATTTGGTACTTTATGTGTGCTCGTACGGCATTCATTCGCGTAGTGCCCTATTTTTTCACAACGATTGCATTTAATATTTTTTTTCCTTGTATCCCTATAGTTATTTGTTGACGGTGGTTGTTCGGAATAAAAAGATTTTTCCTCTTCGATGGCTATAAAAACCGCCTCCTCAAGGCGAGTTACCTGTCGAGCTTTTAGGATAATTCGGATGGAATATGATACTCCCGAGATAAACACGTTTAATGCGTGTCCTTGTATTGTTTTAGCATTAATAGCTGCTTCCTCTGCAGTTTTATTCATAGTTGAGACATGCGTAAGCTCATTGTAAGCTTTTTCGATTCTCCCGGAAAAACTAGCAATAGATTCATTTCTATTCTGTCTTATAGAATTTAATTGATTTTGCAGAAATGTGGCTGAATGTGATGCGCCAAAAATAGTTCGAAAATGACTCTTAAGTTCCTCCCATGAAGTTATTTCCCTATATCTAACGGCGTCAAAAGCTCTCCCTTTTAATTCGGATAAAATTCCTTTTAATATTTTCGGTTTGTTAGCGTCTATTACGTTTTCTAATAAAAATTCGCATTTTTGTTCGAATGATTTTAGGTCAGATTCACTACACCCCTCGAAGCTTGTGATAGATTTTACGGCGCTACCTAGACTAATTGTATCTGCGATTGTCATTTTTATTCTTAAATTTTCTGGGTTATACTCAATTATTTTCCAATCTACACTCGGACTTGACGTCATGCAATCAATATATAGTTCAAGTAACTTACAATTGTTGCGTTACATTTGTGCTGGCGTGATGGAAGACCTCTGGAAATTCGCCACGATAGCTTGATTGGAACAAACTGTTCGTGTGACCAAGTTCACCTGGAATTTGGGTTTGATGTCGGTCGAAAAACTCGGTAGCTGGTCCGTCGGTGGGCCTCAAGTCGTTGGAATTTGACCTGATGGTTGAAACAGCACCCCACACCTGACACCAAATTTGTAGTGCACAGCCCTGTCACTGCTGTGAACAACGTTTCTTTTACGACGGTGCAGCTCCGTTGTTTACGACGAATGTTTGAAAGGAAAAGGTTGTTTTAAATAATATAACACAACACTTTGAATTTCATTAAAGAATGGTATAATAATATTGATTAGTAAAATAATAAAAGTTAAATTAGTTATTTGATTAAAAGCATGGACACGACGACAATAAACACTCCGTAGGAGTCCGCGTGTCCGTAGTGAGTACTTACAGTAATAACTTAAGTCTAAATTACATTGTCTAAAACACCCATATTTATATGTACATTCAATATCAAATATTAGGCTACGTGCTTTTGAATAAGGAAAAATAGTGTTACGTGATACACGATTAAGGAAAAAGTCGTTAAAGAATTGACCAATACTATTAATACGTGAGCATTTTCGTTAGTAGGTAACAAGGTAACGAAAGTCCGAACACTTAGAATATAAATGAATACGTGTCACCTTGAGTTTACTACAGACTCTTATATTATGCCTCCATTTATTTTACCTAATCTTTACCTGTTTACATATGTTATCTATATATGACATATATGTA
>NW_021771169.1:1180-7283 GCF_005508785.2 Acyrthosiphon pisum | reverse complement strand
CAATTGCAAAAACAAACCATTTCGTGACTTGCACTCGATTGTACGCGACGTGTTTTATACTTTTATTATTATATAATATTATATTAAATTATGGAAAAAAAAAAATTAGCAGGAGGCCAGCAGTTATTAATTAAGATTATTATTATTATTATTATTATAGAATACCAGCTGATAATTAACACATCGACATTAAAAATAGTTGATATCACACCAAAAACACTTCGTTATAACTACGTGTAAAAAAAAGCTAAGTTAAAAAAAAAATTTAGTAATGATTAAATCTTTAAAAGACGTGATTTAATATGGAAATTAAGTAAAATGCCATTTCATAATATTACAAATACATATGATGACAAATAAGATCAATTGTAATGTTAAATACTTAGTCAACATATGATGTTTAACTATTTGGCAGGACGTAGAAGTATACTTAAATAAATACAATTAAGTAACCACTACGGCACTACAGTATTTACAGTAATTAATAATGTATCAACAATATGTTGACTAAGTATTCAACCCCACATAGCAATAATATGAATTCTACTTATTTTTAAAATATCATTCACAAACTACAAATATTTTTAAAACAACTTTAGATGGTGTTTAGAAGATAATAAGATATATTCAATATATGTACAAAATATATTTTGGCCGCTGGTTTGATATTTCTGAAATAATTTTAGAATCATTTGTGAGATATTGTGATTACATTTTATAAATATATTACTGTAAAAATAAAAATATATTTTGTCAAAATATTTTAGATACATCGTATTATTTTATAGCTGATAATTTAAAAATATTTTTAGTATATATTATATATGTTTTTAAGTAGTAATAATATCAATATACCTTTCTAAAACTATTTTTTTTTTACCTATATGACGAATGCTAAAATGCTAATAATACATATAAATTAATATATATATAGCATTTTATCAATACTTTATGATTAGGAAAGTTAGGAAAGGTGTTTTATTAATATATAGTCAAAAATGTTTAAAATAATTTGTCATCTTTATTAATATTTATGTACCTATAAAATATTATTTAATATACTGTTATAATAATACATAAAATCTGTTATGCATTTTATAAATAAAATTATTTCAATTTTATTTTTTATTATTTTTATTATGTAGATAATTGCGGTGTCTGGTTGTCATTGATTTTTTTTTGTTTTCCATCTTCCCGGCTTTTAGCATTAGCCATATACACTTTCATTGGCTTCAATACATCTATCTCTGGACAATTGTTATATTTTCTAATACTTCTTATAGTACCTGAAATTGATTAATTATAATTAGTTCAATTATTAAGATAACCAATGGAATTCTTACTAAATATAATAGAGCATGTTTTCAGTATAGAGAACACTCGTTTTTTCTTTTGGCCTTGGTACGAGAACTGTGTAAGCAAATTGTCATGAAAGATTTTAGACATGATTTGTCTAGTTGTTTCTGAAATAGTTGATCTTTCTAATCTTGACAATTCACTGATCTGTATTATTCAATATGAGAAGATAAATATTTTATGTAGGTATATAATTTATTTAAATTTCTTTACATGCATTGAGAATTTCATGCCGGGTTGTACAAAAAATTGATTTATTTGAGGCTCACTAAAATGTAATGTACTACATCAGTTTTAAGGAACCATATTAGCTAACTATTGATTTTCAACTTAAGTTTATTAATTGTTTATGCAATCCGGCATATTAGTACATATTTTATATATTAATATTAAGCTACATAAATATGTTATCAATAAATACAATTATTGAAATAAGAATTTAAGAACATTATTTACTGCTATTATATTATTATAATCTATTTTTTACCATTTTTTTACAAAATATATTGTCAGAAGACAGCTTTTCTTCAAAAGTGTTTAATTCTTCAATTGTTGTTAATGGAAAGCAATACACATCATCTTCTATGTAATTATTATCTGCATTGTTGGAACGTGGAATAGAATGACAATTGTCTGCAATATTCATCATGGTGTTTTCTGAAGAGTCAATTTTTTTACTCAGTTCTCTTATTTCATATTTAAGATTTCCAGTTGAGCGTACCAGTTGATTTACAACGTCTACAAAGTATGATAATTAGTAACATAATATTATAATATAATATAATAAATACAATGATAGACATATAATAAATATTAACATATTAGGATATATAGGTGTTATAATATACTATTATGAAGAAAAATAGACGATAGAATGTTTATAGATATAAGATATTGTTTACCTATAAGTGTCGAGTAATTGTTTCCTGTTTCAGAATTTGAGTCATTTTTATTCATATTATTGTCACCTGTAAAATTAGAAATATTATTTAATTCACAATAAACAAAATAACTTGAAGGGTACTAAACATAATATTAATTATGTATATTAATAATTTAACAGTTTAAAATTTCAGAAGCAAATTAAAGGAACTTTATCACTAAGGTTAGATTATTATTTAAAAACTAGAATATAAATACACTTTATCATAAATATATTTTAAATTAAAAATAATAGTTACTTGTGAGAGATGACAAATGTGATTCAAAGTATCCATTATTTCTAATTTTTTTACTATTACTATTAGGCAAAGATGATAGTGATTTGGAGTTTCCGTCTCGTCTCTCTTCATTTGTAATAATTTCAAAGTCTGATGTTGAGTTAGATGGAACTTGAAATAGAAACATATAAAAAAGACTCTTTGTTACTAAATTGAATAACATGGACAATTTAATAAAATGTTTATATTATATTTTAATAAGTAATTCTTACCTTTTTTTAGTTTTCTTAGACTTGGCGAATAATTTGGTGATTTATTAATTGATGATTTGGATATACTGGGTGTATGAGTATTAGTAAAATCAAGTCTTTTTTTACTGGTTCCAACTATCATGGTATTATTATCTATTTTAGATACATTCCATTTCCCTGATGGAGAATTTAATACATTATCATCATCTACTACATCACCTATAATAAATTAAAACAAATTATTTTAATTATAACTTTTTATTCACTATTTAATAATATAAACAACATACTAATAGAACTAAAAAAAAAACATAAATTACATGTTCTAACAAGTAGTATAATTGCAACAATCCATAAATTCTACAACCATCTTAATTTTAAGGACACTTTTTATTATTAGATATAACAGCAAAATATTCAATGCCCAAATTTTGTTTATTTAGTATAAGTAGTAGTAAAATTATATATATATATATACCTATATTACATCCTTGCAGGTAAGAAATGTCTTAGCTTTAGTATAAACCCACAACCAGTTTATTTTAGAAGAATAAAAACGAATGATATAATTTTATATGAAAATACATAAAAGTAAAGTATCATGCATTTAATTTTATACCTGAATGATGATTTTTTTTATAATTATCAGGAATATAATTTTTGTCTGCATCACTGTCATCATAGTCACAAATTAAAAAATTAATTTTTTTCTATACTGAGGATTAATGTTCATTGAAAATATTATATAACACATATTCAGTCACTAACTTTTCCACCAAACTATAAATTAATCCAACATTTATGAAGCAAATAAAAATATAAAAAAATGTATTACCATGACTACTGTTGAGTACAGGAGGATCTTCAATAGAAATTCCTTCAGAATCATTAAAATTTCTATTTCTTGACTGCTTTGGCATCTTAGTTTTTTCTTTATGTTTAATGTTATAAGAGTAATCATGTTGACGGTGCCGTTCACTTCGAGTTGACTTTTCATTTTCAAAAGTAGATAATTCTGATGTTTCTTCAGCAATTTTTAGTTTTGCCCGTGCATCATGTAAACTAACTAAAATAATAATATTAACATTAAAACAATGAAACCAGGTAAATAATTGGTTATAGTCCTTACCAATATTGTGAGACATGGACCTTGCCTTGAAATAGTCAAAATCTATTTCATTAGGTTCAATACGGCGATCAACAAATTTTTTATAATTTTTTATACTCTTTTTTGGCCACGCACAACAACCATTTTTAAACCAATAATCAGGCACTATTTCGACGCAGTTTTCCTCTTCAAAACATACAATAGTCCACGACATGATAAATTAAAAATATAATATACAATATTTACAAATCTGAAATATGAATATAAATTTACATTTAAACATTTATTTACAACACTACTAAAAATACTAGTTAGGTATACGCTTAATAATTAAAAAAAATTATTTAAGTATATTTTAGTAAAATAAGTTAATTGTTTAACAAAGGCATTATAATATATATACCCACATTATTTGAGACAGTATAGTTCAATATTAGATCTGTTACCTAATATTCAAGTCAACTTAGCCACCATTTTATGAAAAAAATTATATGTTAGGATAAGGTAATTTTATTATAATTTTTAGTTGATTACTTAGTGATAAGTTTTGTATTTTAAAATATATATTACTAGTTTGTAAAAATCAGAGTATTTAAATAGTTTTGCTATATTCACCTTAAAAAAATAAATATTAATTACTGTCCATCAATATCATGAATAATTGGAATGGCTATCTTTTGTCCATTCAATTCCAATAACATCATTTTATTTTTAATACAATTATAAGACCAGTATTTATGAGTTAGCGACAGGTTATTAACTTCATAAATGTTTAATACAATTGATGGAATAGGCTTTTCATAAAAAGCTTTTTTAATTTCAAATACTTTACCAATAATAACAATTTCATTTGTCTTATGTAAGCTTACTATATTTTCAACTTTTATTATATCATTAGAATCATTTAATATAAACGAGTCAGCATTGTTTCCAACTTTAATTTTAATATTTTTTAAGTATAACTTTTTATATTGAAATCCTATAAGATTTTCTAAAAGTGGTCCATCAGTGTGTTTATGTTTTAATTGTTCACAGTTTTTCAAATGTTGTTCAGATGTTTTTCCCTCAATAAAATGTCTTTCATTACATCGCCTTATAATTTGTTGAAGTGGTTTGTCGTGTTTACGTATCATTTTTTTTAAACTTTTTAAATAATTCTCGAATGGAAAAGCTGCAATGTTATCTAAAGGTCCAAATCTTTCATAGTCATCACTAATATGAACTAGCCCATGAACATTAAAAGACATAAAATGTTTTCCATATAAAGTTTCAAAAGTTTGAACAAAGTAGTATAATAAATTTTGAGCATATTTTACATAGTTGCCCATGTTGCTAGTTAATAAAATATTCATAGCTATACTTAATGCCATAAAGTGTTTATAGCAATTGTTATTTAAAATATTTTTAAAAACAACTTGACCCGTATAAACTAATATTTGTCGTAATTCGGTAGCTTTAAATCGATTTAAATCATTTAATCCTCTTGGTTTTCGGGAAAATTCACATGGTATGAAGGGTCTTAATGACAAAAGTGATGAAGATAATTGCTTGGATACTGAGCTTGGTAATCTTACATTTAAAGGACCTTTGGCAACCCATAAATGTAATAATTTGCGCATAATACCAAGACAGGTCAAATGCATGTAATCGAGACCAAATGAGCTAATAATATTAATAGGCAATTCTTCCAATATAGAAATTGAATTTTCAACATGATGTTCTTCATAGTTTCTATTAATATAATCAATGTGAGAACGTTTTATCATAGTAGAAGAATAAGGAAAACAAGTTCTGTTTTGTAAGTACTCCCCTTCTACTGTACAGCGGGTACAAGAATCAAATCCAGAATGTCCCTTTATCTTTAAAATAAAACTTTTTGCTGGAGCATCTAAGCTAAAACCGTCTATTTGAACTTGTTTAGTAATACCATCAATAGTTATCCCACAATTGGTCAATATTTTGGATTCATCGACAAATGTTCTTAAAAATTCATTTGAATCTTTTGGTTTTTCATAACCCCAATATATGCCGATAGGAAAAACTTTATTCTTTAGTGGGCGTACATAACCAAGAATAGGCCATAATTGACTACTACTACTTTTGGCTAAGGGTAATCCGTCAATTCCAATCACTACTTTAATGACTTCAATATTATCTATTGGACTATACTTAAAATGTTGTTTTAGAGCCAAACCTAAACCAAAATGATGATAAAACCCTGGATCGAC
>NW_021771169.1:54-1080 GCF_005508785.2 Acyrthosiphon pisum | reverse complement strand
AGCATGGATATTTTCAGTAGAATCCATGGCTCTAATGTTTAATATTGTTCTTGCATCTTTCGGAATTTCTGCAAGGCCAGGTATACTTTTAAAAATAGGTAACAGTCCATTTACTGCATTTTGTGGTATATTAAAATTAACTGCCCATTCAGCTAATTTACATTTAATTTCTGAGCATAGGTCAGTATGCACTATAGGAAGTTGTTCATCATGATAATAATTATTAATATCATTATGAATAGATAATGTTTCATCTGATGTTTCAAGAGAGTCAGTATTTTTTTCATTTCTATTTGAATACTTTTCTGAAGTATTAGCTGGTAAAGCTGGTAATTGAACGGCACCCTCTGTTAGTACTAGTTCTGCAACAGAATCTGCTGTACTCTTATTTTCAAAATGACTGTTACTATTAGTATAACTTTCTGTTTCATATAAAATAAAATCAACCTTTTCCCTGATCCTACGTCTCTTAGTTCTTTCACTAGACATAATACCTACTACAAATTAAAATTCCTAAAAAACGTATACATTAATTAATATCATAAGTAGTTAAAGAGGTGATTTTTAATAAGTATTATTTTTGGTTTTTTGTTCTATAACATATTTTGTTAAATTTAATTGTTTTTACTTCTATATGATTAAAGTTTGAGATGTTATTTTTATTCTATACCTAAATTAAAACTATTTTTGTTTTAATTAATTTCTATTAACAAATAAATTAATACAAACTTATTTTTGGTATTTATTGTTAAATAAAAAATAATTACAAATATTAACCGATCAACACTATAGGTACAAAAATTAACAAATAAATATGAAATTTGTGAGCATGTCAAGAATGTTTTGTTGTTAGTATATTATGTAATAACTTAAAAATAAGAAGAAATATATAAATACGACTCCTGTCGATAAATATATTTAATTCAGATGTTAAGATATTAAAATTAAGCTATTACCTTCCTCCAGATGTTCGGAGGGCTCTCGAGATCGTGTATTCGAGAATTAGATCAAATACACCGTACATAT
>NW_021771168.1:47222-49457 GCF_005508785.2 Acyrthosiphon pisum | reverse complement strand
TTAACAAAGATTTTCAGAAATCATTTTTTCCCGATGAGTTATTTTAATAATTCAGGTAATAAGTGATAATGTATTTCTCGGGATGTGTGGCGTATGAGTTAAAATGTCACTAAGTTGATTCATGCCTTGGTTTACAAGATAACTAATTAAGTACTCGAACGTCGTGACCCGTATACAATTATATGACTAAATATAAATATAAATTTATATTAATATTGTTATTTAATAATTATAATTTTTCCCATTTATTTTCTATTATGTCTAATATTTCTTAAGGCAACAAATTTATAAATCAATGGGTTGTATCAAATTTAAGATGTAACTTAATTTTAAGAAATCTGTGTATAATTAACTTGAAGTTAACACGTTAAATATGTAAAAAATTTAACTTATTAAGTTAAAATTTAGTTTCAAAAAAAAAGTAACGAGTTATTTAACTTAGTTAATATTAACTTAACGTTTTAACTTAATTTTAATTTTTAACTCGTTAATGCCCAGCCTTGATTATACCTATAGGTACTTTTCATAACTAAGTATCTATATATATCTTATAAGTTATAAGATACTAGATTGGTATAATTTTACTAACTTGGAAATCAAAATATGTAATATATACCTATATTACATAATATGTGTGTTAGTAGTGTGTTTACCATGCACATATAACTACATATTAAGTAATATACAATATCTGAGAAGTAGGTATATATGATTAAGGTAGAGATATAATAATATTACTATTAAAACAATTGCTAAACTTAAATAAAATATTACTAGGTATATCTAATAATTATGTATGTAATATAAGATAATTATATAGGTAGGTATATATAATATATAATGTGCAGTAGACTGCTGTTTATATATAACAGATATATATATATTTGTAACACCTTATATATAATATATAACACACTGTATTATTTACATATTAATAAACATAATGTACTTACATTTTGAAATGTTGAATATATATTATATAATTTATAGTATAATATATAAACTGTCCTTAGCTAGAATTCAATATTCATACACTTCACACTTGTTCAATAATGAATGCACATAAGTCAGTAAGTCACATATAAACTGTTTAACGGTATGAAATAATAATTAATAACGTTATAATTTTTAATAATTAGGTTAGGTTAGGTTAGAAACACAGCTGAAAGGTTAACAAAGAAAACAACGCGGCACGCGCCAAATAGTGAAAAGCGGAACGCCTACAACAGAATGAAAATAATTATATGATTTCAATAATAATATTATACCTACTCGCTATATTATCAATCTAAATCTAAATCACGTGGTTTAAATAATTTGCCCATTATCATATAATATAATATTATAAGTTCACCGTGTGTGCTTTGCACGGACACACGTTATTCAACCAGAAACATAAACAACTACCTATATAATATATTATATAATAAAGTCTATATATAAATATAATATGTTATTTTACATTTTAGCACAGTGGGGACACAGTACTTGAAACAATTTCCACACAGTAAGTTCACCGTGCGTACTTAGCACGGACACACGGTATTCGACCAAAAACACAAATACCTATAAATATGTTTCACGGTTTCGCCTCTATTATATAGCACACTGAGAACACCGCGCACTTGAAACAATTTTCTCACAGTTATTTCACCGTGTTTTTTTCACATTTACACACGCAATTCAACCCAAGAATATATTAACACTTTTATTGATTGGTTATTCTTACACCGTCAACCCTTCCTAGCATAAATGTTATAGTTTATTGAAGCTGCACAGTGCTCACACCGTGTATGAACGGTCTTTTAAGCACCGTGTAAATACACAGACGTTGCACCTTCAAATTGCTACTCGGGATAACATCACTGTTGAAGGTAGCAGTGCTGTGCTGTGTTGGCCTGGCATGTTGTGGTTTGTATCTCAATGTTTCCACACAAAACAGCCTAAAAATACAATATACCAGTTAATTAATTTAATGAATAAGCTTATAGTATAATGTAGTTCTTAAAAGAGTGAGGCAGAATCAAATTTGTTTGGTAAAAATACTTTAAGCACAACGTCAGTATATCTTTATAAAACCATTATAAAAGTTAATAACACTATTAAGGCAATATTGGGTCTATCTAATAACGTCTATGAATTTTTTTGAACGCAAATTAGTCTAAGTTAAAATGAATGTGTTATACGTATAAGAGTATTCTGTTTAGATATTATGAGAATATGAATTGAACACGG
>NW_021771168.1:43973-45022 GCF_005508785.2 Acyrthosiphon pisum | reverse complement strand
GCGTCGACGAAGGCGTAGACGTCTCCGCCCGCGTCCTCTTCGAGCAGCGCGACGTCCGGATTCGGCAACCCATAGTCGGCCAGCGTTTTACCGTGACCCTGCAGCAGCCGCCCGATGGCGTCCAGGCACGCGGCCCTCGCGCGGTCCTCGTCTCTCAGTCTGTGGAAGAAGTCTTGCCTCAGGTCTTCCTCGCTTGCCATGTATAACGCCAGCGGATCCGCGGCCTCGCAGTACAGCAGGATCGTCACCAGTAGGTAACGCAGCTGTGCGGGAGTGTCCACGGCCGCGGACTCTGTCATGCACGCCAGCAGGGCTTGGTCATCCTCCAGGAGCCGCCGCGTAGGTCGGATACACGATCCCGTCGACGGTCCTCATGTCTCTGAACGACTGAGGACCTCTCCTGTGTAGCAGCAGCAGTCGCAAGAGGAATCGCTCTCGATCTAGGGGGTTGACCGCGTACATCCGAGACAACGTCTCGTTGGGCATTACCCTTCGGCGCCGATTCCACCTCCTGTCTCTTTCCGCCCAGGTGTAATGCATCGGTATCTCATGGTAGAGATACTGTCTGGCCTCGGGGTCCGTCTCGTTGAGCGAGAAGAACGCCGTGAGTCTTGTTCGGGCCAGCGCTGCGTTTTGCACCCGCTCCAGTTCTTGTCCCGGAGCGAAGTACACCGTGTGGTAGTCTTCCAGATGGACTGGAAGTCTGATCACCCTGTGACTCGGCTTATGCAACTCGTACGAAAACAGTCGCCAAACTGCTTCTGGCGGACTGACGTACCGAGCATTGATGAAACTGAAACAAACAAAATTCGTTCGATTAATACACAATAATGTTATGAGTAGTGATAATAATAATAATAATAATAAATTTTAATAAATAACAAAAATAAAATTTATATTATACAATTAAACTGCCAGAATTTGATTAGTTCTATTAGATATATTAATTAGTTTATTTTATATAATAGTCATATCATTATACAATTTAATTTTCAGACTTTAATTAAATAGGTACATTAAGTTCTATTTTGTTTATTAATATTGTATTA
>NW_021771168.1:42389-43923 GCF_005508785.2 Acyrthosiphon pisum | reverse complement strand
ATAGTCTCTCATATTTTCTTATTTGTTTCAGCCTTGTAAAAATACTTTCAAAATTGTATTTAAATACAGATACAAATATATCAATTAAAAAAAGTATTTGAGATATAATAAATTACTTGGCATGTATATAAATACTTTACAGATGGGTACTTTTTTAATTTTACCTTTTCATATGTACAAGTAAATATGAAAATTAAATCTTGTAATTAGTAATTATACTAATAAATAATTTAAAGTTGTAATGTCACATTAAAGTATCATTAGAACTTTGTAGTTAGAACTTACATTTGTGTTATGAAGGTTTGAGTGTGATTGTTGTGGAAAGAAGATACTAGATAGTAGTAATAGTAGTGCAAAATTTCAACTTGGTTTTTTCAATAGTGTTAATTCTTTCTCGATACATGATTGTCAATATTGTACCTAGAAATAATTACACAGTTCTATAAAATGAAATCCAAATAATAGATGTGGTAGGTAAGTACTAAGTAGGCTGTAGTCAGTGTTACAAATTACAAATTACTGTAACAAAATTACTTTTGCAGTAACGCTGTAGTAATTTCATTATATTTTATTCAAATTAACACAATTCAAACGGAATTACCTTTTTTAAGTAATTTCTATAGGGTAATTTATTATTTTCCACCTTATTAAAACAAGTAATGAATGTAGAATGTATAGCAAAAACTAGGATATTCGAGAAAAATTAAAAATCAATAAAATGTATTTACGATTCTTTACTTACTATTTTTTTTTTTTTATAGGTCCTTATAAATCGTTATGGACTGATAATGCATTTTATTTGTAATGCCCTACTTTTTGAATGAAAAATTAAAATTACGTGATAAAAACAATGTCGAGTAGCGCAAATTTAATTTAAATAATAATATTGAATGTAACGAGTAATGTAATTTTACCTATTGCGTCACATACTTTTCAAGCCAATATCCTTAGAAAAGAGATTAAATAGTTTTAATGTATCTGTTAACTTGTTTCAGATGTATCATAACCAATAAGTAATTTATTATAGGGATTTTAATACTATATATACAGAACTTACATGATTTGAGTTATGAAGGTTTGAATATGATTGTTGTAACTTGTAAATGGCATATTAAGTTTAACTTGGTTTTTGCAATGGTTTTAATTCTTTGTAGATACATTTTACCTAGAAATAATACACTGTTGTATAACATAAAATTTACAGAATACACAAGCAGATTAGTAGCCATAATGTATGTACGACTTACGACAATTTGAGGTGAACTGTTTAAATTTGTAATTTGTATACTGCACTCGACAGTGAACAATGAACATATTGTACAGAACCTACTTAAAAAGTAAAAAATTAAATAATTAACAAATTAAATAAAAAATACCAAAATATTAACGAATAATTATTATTTACATTTGAATTGAAATTTGAATTATTGAACATAACCTCAATTATTGTTTGATGACATTTGAAGTGGTAACCATCTACAACCTAAACCGTGGTTACACATGTTAATAATTCATTATCATAATTTAAAATCTA
>NW_021771168.1:32056-42339 GCF_005508785.2 Acyrthosiphon pisum | reverse complement strand
ATATGAATTGAACACGGGGTAATTAAACATTAAAAATAAAAGTCAATGAAATATTTCTGATAATAAATTAACCCGAGAACATGACAAAAATATTAAATTGTATAGTGAATAGTGAATAAGAATAACACATACAACATATAATAGTTCTCAAGTGATAGTTAACAGTGATCACAGAATCAAATGCATTAACCTTTATAATGAAGAATATCGAAGTATACTCATGAACATAAGGTTTTACAATAAAATATAAACATTAAAAGCATTTGGTCAATGAAAGTAAATTGTTATAAGAGTATTAAGTTGTGATTAATACAAATGAAACACATGTTGGTGGTTTTGATGTGTGTGGGAAATGAACAAATACTAATGCACTATTCATAATAACCTCAGTGTTGTGTCGAGAAGTCTCCAGAAACCAAAAAACCTCGAACACAGCTTGATAGACTTGTGACCCATGGTGTTGCACGAACTGCGTCCATATCCATCGAAACCTAAATATAAATGTGAATGTGAGTGTAACGGTCATGTTCATTGGGACGTAAATGGTTCATACTTACTTGTGTATAGAAACTCCATGGCGGCATCAATGTTTCCACACCAAACACAGTTGTTCACCATTTTTCAACAGCCTGAAAATGTTAATTCTATAAGTATGCTGAAAACCAGTTAATTAATTTAATTTCAAAACGTTTGACATTAGTTACTAATTCACTTTGCAGTGAATAAGCATCCAGAGAGAAGCACGGGGAGGTTGTCAAACTTTCTCTCCACAAGGACCACACAGGTCGGACCACACAGGTACCCGCTGTCACATATAGCGACGGCTAAACTTATAGCAAATAATTAAAAATTATCGGCATAAGTGATTTAGACTGTAATAACTTAAAAGCATTAAGTGTAATTGCACTGCTCAAGTTAAGGTTGAACAAAAACGGCCGATCACAACACGTCTGAATACACTATATTCTTTGTGATAAATCGACCGTCGTCGCCACCGTACATACCAACTTTTATTGATTCCGAGTCCCGCTTTCGTGAGAACGCAACGTACAGTTGTCCGTGCGTAAACACCGGGACGGCAGAAGCAAACCAACTCTGTCGAAAGTTTGACCCTGAGACTTGTTGATCGTCATCGCAAACGAAAGTCTCACCGGGAACTGAACCCGACGCATGGTGAAGGGCAGGTCGTCGTCTCCGCTGGACGACAGCGGTATCCTGGGGATGACGATGTCGTCCTGCCCTTCCCCCGCGTCCGCCAACAACCTCGCTTTGAAGTTGTTGCGCCTCAGTTCCGTAACCACTAACCTTGTTCCGTTGCACAGTCTGATTTTCGGATCGAGGTTCCGCAGCAGCATGACCACGGAACCGACCACCAGCGTCAGCCTGTACGGAGGAAGTCCGTCGGGCTCCAGCGAGTTCAAAAACTCGGTCGGGTAGTTGGCAATCTCGTCCACGTCGTCCGCCACCACCGTGTCTATGGCGGTGTAGGTTCTCGCGGCACCCGTGACGCGTTGCAGCACCGTGCGATTGACCTGTCTACAATCCTCGTTCCGGCGACAGAGAATAATTTTCCGAGCAAAGTCGTCGACGTTAATCAACGACATTTGCTGCGGGTAAACAAAATCAATCAAATTAGCTATGTCACATACCATATTCCGGGGGATTTCGACGGTGTTCACATTTCCGTCGACCGCGGGCAGCTGGCCGTTGCCGAGTTGAAGCAACCAGGCGGCAAAGTCCGCGTCGTTGTTGGCCCGCATGTTCTGCGTCAGGCTGAAACGCTCGAAGACGTCCCACAGATGGTGGTGTCTGATTGAAGCCGCCACGATCGCGGCCCTCGTCCCCCTGCGGACCATCGGCAGTATCTGTCTGAAGTCACCCGCGAATAGAACCGTCTTACCACCGAACGGTAGTTCCGATTGCATTATGTCCTTCAGCAACCGGTCGACCACCGTCAGTTGGAGCCCCGGAGACATGGGCGCTTCGTCCCAGACGATGAGTGCCGCCTCGCGTATCCTACGCGCGCGCAGAGACTGCATGGCGATTGACGACGTAGAATCTTCGTTGAGCGTACCGAAGGGCAAACCGAACGTCGAGTGAACGGTCATACCACCGTCCATGAGCGTCGCCGCTATTCCCGTGAACGCCACGGACAACACGGATCTGCCCATGTTGCGGAGCGACCATATTAGGCAGCCGTAAAGCGTCGTTTTCCCCGTACCTCCGGGCCCGTCGACGTAGAACAATTTCGGGACGTCGCGGTTGTCGTCGACGGCCGCCATCACGCGGTCGTAAACCGCCCGCTGTTCGTCGTTGAGGTTGTCCAACTGCAGGGTCCAACGCACCACTGCGTCGACGAAGGCGTAGACGTCTCCGCCCGCGTCCTCTTCGAGCAGCGCGACGTCCGGATTCGGCAACCCGTAGTCGGCCAGCGTTTTACCGTGACCCTGCAGCAGCCGCCCCGATGGCGTCCAGGCACGCGGCCCTCGCGCGGTCCTCGTCTCTCAGTCTGTGGAAGAAGTCTTGCCTCAGGTCTTCCTCGCTTGCCATGTATAACGCCAGCGGATCCGCGGCCTCGCAGTACAGCAGGATCGTCACCAGTAGGTAACGCAGCTGTGCGGGAGTGTCCACGGCCGCGGACTCTGTCATGCACGCCAGCAGGGCTTGGTCATCCTCCAGGAGTCCAAGCGCCACCGCCGCCGCCGCGTAGGTCGGATACACGATCCCGTCGACGGTCCTCATGTCTCTGAACGACTGAGGACCTCTCCTGTGTAGCAGCAGCAGTCGCAAGAGGAATCGCTCTCGATCTAGGGGGTTGACCGCGTACATCCGAGACAACGTCTCGTTGGGCATTACCCTTCGGCGCCGATTCCACCTCCTGTCTCTTTCCACCCAGGTGTAATGCATCGGTATCTCATGGTAGAGATACTGTCTGGCCTCGGGGTCCGTCTCGTTGAGCGAGAAGAACGCCGTGAGTCTTGTTCGGGCCAGCGCTGCGTTTTGCACCCGCTCCAGTTCTTGTCCCGGAGCGAAGTACACCGTGTGGTAGTCTTCCAGATGGACTGGAAGCCTGATCACCCTGTGACTCGGCTTATGCAACTCGTACGAAAACAGTCGCCAAACTGCTTCTGGCGGACTGACGTACCGAGCATTGATGAAACTGAAACAAACAAAATTCGTTCGATTAATACACAATAATGTTATGAGTAGTGATAATAATAATAATAATAATAAATTTTAATAAATAACAAAAATAAAATTTATATTATACAATTAAACCGCCAGAATTTGATTAGTTCTATTAGATATATTAATTAGTTTATTTTATATAATAGTCATATCATTATACAATTTAATTTTCAGACTTTAATTAAATAGGTACATTAAGTTCTATTTTGTTTATTAATATTGTATTATTTAGAATCTGCAGCAGTATTTGTATGCTACACTAAATTTATATAAACTGTAATATATCATGTACCTACTACGTAGTAGGTATGTTATATTTTTATTATCTAACCACATAATCGAGCCCTTGTCTAACTTAGATGCGTTGATAAATAGCTGTGGATGTCAATTATATATAGTTATTTATCAATTGTCTATTAATTAACTTGATTTTATGCTCATGAATAAACCTACCTATAGTATAGTCATATCGATCAATAATTATATATTGTAATATATCCTCCATAAACCTAGTTACATAAGTAATATCAAATAGTATAGCCATAATATCATTATAAAATTTAACTGCCAGAATTTAATTAAATACATGAAGATCTATTAGTTTATAATAAATTATTGTATTATATAGTATCTGCAGCAGTTTTGTATCATACATAAAATTTGTAATTACCCAATTACATTACCTCAAACAATCAACTCACCTAAAAACTGTAATATATTTAGTACTACATAGAGTATACTTGTAGGTTTGTTATATTACTATTGTCTATTCAAGTATATATTATAGAACTATCCCATATAAGCCAGCCCATGTTAAACAATAAAGGTGGAGATAATAAAATCAAGTGTTACCTAATTTATTAATTAATAAATAGTTTATCCCATATAATACTCCACCTATATAAGTAAAATCAAGTAGTACTATAGTCACATATCATTATACAATTTAATTGTCAGACATTAATTAAATATAGGTACATAAAGTTGTATTTTGTTTATTAATATTGTATTCATAATTCATAATTCATTGAGTTATCAAACATATATAACATATTGTAAGCTTCCGCAAAAAGAAGGCACCCACTGAAAATTTGTGAATAACCAAATTAAAAAAGATACATTTTATTACGTATTAAAAACTCACAAAAAATCATATTATATTAGTACCTATTATTATTATATTAATTAGTATACGAATAATATGTACCTATCAACGTATTTTAAACCTAAAATATTCGTATATCCTTACACGTAAATCGATTTAAGTTCGACCAACCGATAATACACGTATGATTGACATTAATTAAACGTAGTTTTACCACGGAAAGTATACGAATATGTATCAACGTATTTTAAACCTAATATAATCGTATATCCTTACACCTAAATCGATGTAAGTTCGACCAGCCAATAATACACGTAGTATTAACGTATATTATACGAATATTAATTACGTATATATATATACACCAACATTATCCTTAGTATACACGTATATTATACGTGCTGTGTTTACTGGGTATTTGCTGCACCATCATATTATTGGCCAACAAGGTTATTTCTCCAGTCTAAATTATTCCTTTTCTTCACTGATTTAAATTGTTCAAAAAGTGCTTCACCTGTAGTATTCGATGACTCGGTTAATGCTAACAATCTTTCATGGATGTTTCCATTAAAAATGTATCGAATAATAAATGACAGGTGCTCTTTATGAGACCCATCAAATGTTGAGTCTATGCATATACTAAACATTTCAGCAGCATTTGTGACTTAATTACTGATAATACATATTCAGCAACAGATTCAATGAGTAAGTTTTGTCTCTCCACGAAATAAAAGAATATTCTTTTCTGGCATTGCTCTTCAAATTACTAATGTGTACTGATAACGTGAGCGAATGTTCTGCTAATAAAACTACCATATCTTTGAAATTTCCCTTTAGCTCATTTTTCCAGCATTCATTATGTCATCTAAAAGATAAATTGTGTTTAGCTAAATATATAGTAATCTCTATCAATTGTATTACAACATCTCTATTAAAAGAGACTTGACGATGGTGTTCTTCAGTTAATGATGGTAAAATAGGTAAACAACGTGTACTTATTTTAATTTTCAAAGAAGCCATAATATGAGTTTCACATACTTCATGCTTGTTTATAGACATTAAACCATTTTTCCAGTAGTTGAAGGCATTCTTTATCCAAGCATCATTTGATTTGGCCCAATCAAAAATACAATAGAAGCAAAATATTTTGTCAAGCTTTGGAGACTCCATGATTTAATTTTAATAAACCTAACAGGATCATTTTCAAACATAGTATTTTCCTCAAATAACTGGTTTTGAACCGTAGAAGTTACAATCTGAAAAAAAAGAGTAGGTCAGCATCGCGGTGGTGGAAGTTTGTGCATCGTCCCTTCAGTCCTCGGACAGAATAGTGTAAATTTAAAAATATATATAAACTAAATTATTATATTGTAAAAATTAAATAAATTATTGCCTTGCAACATTTAAAAAATTATTTACCTCAGTATTACTATTATCTGGTTGAACTACTTGATCTACTGGAAGTTCCTAGACAAAATTAATAAATATTTAGAAAAAAAATAATATGCTTCTTAGTACTTCAACAGTTATGCATTTAATACCTACTAAATACTAATATATTTTCTACCTATGAATAATTAAATATTGAACATTAATTCTAAACAAAATGAAATAATTATTTTAGAACTACTAGATCAGTGATAAAACATATCAAATGTTTTTACACTTCCCAGCTTCTTTCTTGAGCAATTTTCGTTGTCTCTCTCTATTTTTGTCAGCTCCTCCCCGTTATTTTCTTTTGCCTTCCATATTCAATACTCTACTCTTTATTGTTTATACGGTAGAAGTAAAAAAAATGTAGGTACCCACTAAATAATTGTATTATTTCTTTTACAGTTTAAACCACACTTAAATATTTTTTTTTTGCATAAACACTAACTTAAGTAGTTACCTACGTTTTATCAAGTATACTAGTATACATTTTAATGTCATTAAAGCAGGGATCGAAACCGCGATTTTTTCATATTATTATTCTATTTATATTTTATAATACCATTACTATGCTCCCTGATTCAAAATTAAAATACTTATATCACAATATTGTCATTTTTTCGCCCCTATACATGCGGCTATGCACGTCTGTATTGGGGTCTAGGACATCTCGCCGCCACCGTTTCACCGACAGGAATTTAAAATGTCACCTATTATGTCTTCAACCCAGTGGTGAACTAAGGGGGCAAGGGGGGCTATGATTTAGCCCCCCCCCCAAAAAAAATACCACTTATTGATATATTTATAAGCCTTTTATGGCTTATAGGTTCCCTATTTACAAATAATTGTTTTTTAAGCCCCCCCCCCCAAATGTTTACCCTAGTTGCACCTATGTTTTAACCCCCTTAGTAGTATGTTTTGGTATGTTCTGTCACCACATCCCCACATCCCACATCCCACATCCCACATCCCACATCCCCACATCCCCACATCCCACATCCCACATCCCACATCCCCACATCCCCACATCCCACATCCCACATCCCACATCCCCACATCCCACATCCCACATCCCCACATCCCCACATCCCACATCCCACATCCCACATCCCCACATCCCACATCCCACATCCCACATCCACCGCCGTTTCCACCTCCGCCGCCCGATCGCGCACGTGCGCGACGTATATTTTACCCCACCCCGTCCTTGATTGTCATCGTATAGCGCATGCGTACAACATAGAGTTATCAGTCTCTTATCTAACAGTCATATGATACCGTATTATTATTGTACATACCATATTATTGTATATATTATTGTACATATTATTGTAAACTTTTTCATTAAATAAATATTGAAAAAAATGTTGGTGGGGTTCGAACCCTCGACCCCGAGCTATAGCATTGACGCTTTAACCCACTAGGCCACATACCTGATATACTTTTCTAATGATTCTTAACGTATATAGGTGAATGAAATGCAACAAGTTATATTCTGCTGACCAACACATATTATCGTATGCATACCATATTACCGTACATATTATCGTACACACAACATATTATTGTACACACAACACACCTTCGGGGCATATCCACCACCCCACCACTCCCCACCACACCATACCCGTTACCTATGACACCGTCCTATCCGTTACGTAACCATCATATATTTTTCCGCGCATGCGCATTTATTATCTAAATTTTTTTTTGGGTCAAGGACTTATGCTATTTCAACAAGGGATGAGACTATACATGTATACCTCTTTGTATATTTTATACAGGCAACGACTTGTATGCGTCCCGTTATATAACTGTAATATTATTTAAAATATAATCTTAAAGATCTCTTCGATCGCTGGGTTTAAATCTATTGTAATCGGCACGTTTGTTAATTCCTATTGTCGGCGGAACGATCCGTACCGTCCGGTCTGTGGTCAACACGAACTGTAAAAATGTTCCATACAATTTTGACTATAGCGGCATCTCTTTTGATCTTCAATAAGGGATGAGACTATACATGTATACCTCTTTGTATATTTTATACAGGCAACGACTTGTATGCGTCCCGTTATATAACTGTAATATTATTTAAAATATAATCTTAAAGATCTCTTCGATCGCTGGGTTTAAATCTATTGTAATCGGCACGTTTGTTAATTCCTATTGTCGGCGGAACGATCCGTACCGTCCGGTCTGTGGTCAACACGAACTGTAAAAATGTTCCATACAATTTTGACTATAGCGGCATCTCTTTTGATCTTCAATAAGGGATGAGACTATACATGTATACCTCTTTGTATATTTTATACAGGCAACGACTTGTATGCGTCCCGTTATATAACTGTGATATTATTTAAAATATAATCTTAAAGGTCTCTTCGAGCGCTGGGTTTAAATCTAATGTAATCGACACGTTTGTTAATTCCTATTGTCGGCGGAACGATCCGTACCGTCCGGTCTGTGGTCAATACGAACTGTAAAAATGTATCATACAATTTTGGCTATAGCGGCATCTCTTTTGAAGGTTCTTCGAGCGGTCGATTCGTTTTCATGTAATATCTTTAGAAACCAAGATGTTGGACTATTCGTGTTTTTAACGTTGAACCGTACGTTTCTGATATTTTAATTTTTATAATAACAAAAATAAATATGTGTCGTATAGTTCTAGAAGACGACATCGCACCTAACGCAGGAAGTTTACAAAATGAGTAAGTGTTAGTAATTTTAAATTATTTTGAAGTATATTTATATATTTTTATTCAGTGAGATAATTGAGTCGCCAGTCGTTCAACCAGCTAACCCGGATACGGTTATTTATTTAAGGCGCCTACAACAAGAATATGCTCATATCCAAAATTCAGGCGAGAGGATGAGGATATGGAGATCACACGCAATAACACTTTCTCGTCGCTGCAATATTAAGATGAGAGTTTTATACATGTTGACGTGTGAAGCATATAATGATCATTCGATTCCAGAAGATGAGGCCATAGTAAGTTTAAACGTACATAAAGTCAAATATTGCGGGTAGTATGATTAGATTTACTAATATCAGTTAATTAATTATAGATCCATTTATCGTTTCAAGTGTTAATGCGATCGTCTAGTACGATCAGTAGACATACACAATATTATGTAATAATGCAACTACTGTATGGACTCAGGAGAATAGCGATATTTGATTCGGAACTTATAAGGGAAAAATTAGAAATGGATTGGACGATAAATGTTCTAACCATTTTATCATATTTTCATTTTGACTTAGATACTTCTAGATTTATTCTTCATAGAATAAGAATGCTTATATAAATATTAATTAACTATTAAATAATATTTTACTCATTACCATACATCAGTTTATATTATTTCAGAAAAACTACCTTTTTGCTCACTATCATAATATTATCATATTCATTGTCTAAATAATATTTTAGTAATACATGACTTAAAATGTTACCACCTCCACAAAAATGATTGAGAACACCGGGCGGGTGCTACATTTCCCCGTGTGGCTATGAACGGATAGTGTGTCATCAGTCTTTCGTCCGGTGTACACACATTTAGCGTTTACAGTATTTTGTCAACAAATTATTTCAGATACTGATTTATCAATAACTAAATTATTTTTAAAATATTTATTTTAAAAACATGCATTCTATAATTTATATTTGTATAAGGATTATTCGAGTGACCAACGGTAAAATGGGTCAATGGGGACAAAATCTATTGTAATCGGCACGTAGTATGGGTAGGCTCGGGTTCGACAAGTTCTCACACACACACACACACACATACACACACACACACATACACACACAAGGAATCATTAGTTCTTTGCTATAGTACAAGTATCTGCCACAAGAAGCATTAGCGTACCTCTGCTTATATATCACCGAGTATAGCTGAATCGGTTTAGTCTACCCGACACATTCATCGTTCGCTCACGCCGCACAGTGGTCGGAAATACAAATTTAGACGGACAAAATTATTTTATTTAAAATATGTGTTCTTAATGTTATTCTTTTTTAATTTTAATTATTGTAAAATTTCAAATATGATGAAAACGTACTAAAATGAAAGAAAATGTATTTTTATTTTTACAGTTAACAGACCATATAGTTTTATAATTTTGGTTTTCTGAATATTCTACAATATTTCATTCGGAATCATCGTCTTTGTCACTGTTACTGTCAGAGTCACTATTTTTGTCTACCTCAACAATTAGTAGTGCCCTTATATCTTCATCTAGTGATTTTAAGTTAATTTTTAATGTTTTTTTAAACTTGAAATGTAGGGATCTGATGATACAAGTAGCATATGACCTAAATCCTCATTTTGTAAGATTCTATTTATTTTTCTTGTACTATTTTGTCTTATGTTCCTGAAATCTTTATTTCGGGCCTCTTGAGCCTCTTCCGACAACTGGCCTGTAAAATAAACATATTCGTTGTTATTTAACTATATTATATAACTATATTAAATTTTTAAATATTATGAAAACTAACCTATGGGTAATAAGGCAGAACGTATTACATCTGTACCATGTATTAAAATT
>NW_021771168.1:24621-32006 GCF_005508785.2 Acyrthosiphon pisum | reverse complement strand
TCCGTTATTTGAAAAACGTACATCACCAACAGCATCGGCAGGTTTTTTTACTTTTCCCTCGATGAAAATATAACTCTCGCACGGCAAAGTGTAAGAATCCATGTTTTGAACATTAATTCTAATTTCTTCATTGTATGATAGAGCGGTGCTCGAATACGGTGTAAACGAATGGTAACTCTTTTGAGTTATTTTACAATCATCGACATAGTCGGCCGTCACGTCTAAATATGAGTCATCCATCATTGTAAAGAACGAAGAAAATTTAAATTATTTTTCGTGAGCTTGATATTTTTCGGTTTAGATGTAGACTTCTTAACGGCAGGCGGTATACTGATAGGTTTTTTGATTGAAGCTCTTTTTATATTAAATTTGAGTGCCATATCCACGCGTTATTTGTAAACGAATTGTTATCGGTTCACCACGCAGATTAATCAGACAATCGTTCTGATCTTTTAGCACGATATTTACTTTAGTTATTGAAGTCGTGTTGAGACCATAAAAAACTGGATGCCTAGGTACCTCCACGATTTTATATCCCGCAGGTACAGTAGGATAAAGCTCATGTATGATCTGGCTCGGCGCTCCGTCACAGAATGAGCCGGTGATTAAGTTACACTCTACTTTTATACAGTTTATTTTCATTATGTTGACAATATTTATATGTAGGCTCGGGTTCGACAAGTTCTCACACACACACACACACACACACACACACACACACACACACATACACACACAAGGAATCATTAGTTCTTTGCTATAGTACAAGTATCTGCCACAAGAAGCATTAGCGTACCTCTGCTTATATATCACCGAGTATAGCTGAATCGGTTTAGTCTACCCGACACATTCATCGTTCGCTCACGCCGACTTTAAAGAATTTACAGTGTTTTAAAATTTTTAAAGTGTCTAAACATTTTATTATTTTTCTTTTCGTTTTCGTTTTTATTTTAAATATGTTTAAATGCGAACAGTGCTCATCTGAATTTACACGTAAAGATGCTTTAGTCAGACATGGAAAAACTCATACCGGTATTCGTTTTCCGTGTACTATATGTGTTAAAACATTCACCTACAAAACCAATCTCACTAAACATTTGAAAAATGTTCATGGTATGTATTAATAGCTTACATTTTATTTATTATTAATTTATATCTGATATTCAATATTAATTGTATTTATAGGTATCGTCAACGTTCCGGCTCATCGTCAGCCTGCACTGATTGTTGCTCAACCCACTCGGCAGAGTGTCATACAGGTCGCACCTCCGTCTACTCCACAGGATCATATTCAGATTGCCCCTCAGATATTTGTCCCCGATCTTCCTGCTGGTGGCTCTAACATGTTGTCCGAGAACGAGATTTGCATGGCAGCTATAGACGAATATGAGAAACAGGACTGTAATACAGGTTAGTTTTATTTTTAATATTATAGATGGGATATAATTTTCAAAGATTCGTATAAATCATAAATTTTATTTATATGCTGGTGGGTTGTAGCGGTTTGATACATTTAATTTTAAACGATACATCAATTTGTTATACTATTATAGGAAAATTAGTTTATTAGTTTTTTTTTTTTTTTTTATTTTTAAGACTCTTATACAACCACGGGTGTAAACGGCAAACGAGTTTCCACCGCCAACACCACGTCAGCTGCTAGGGCGAAAAAAGCGCGCATGAGTCTGGTGAAGTCCCCCGGGTTAGTTGAAATCTCATCGTCCGCGGGCCGTAAAATCGTATGGTATTACTGTAAAAATATCAACAACATTCAAAATTATCCAGATTTTCTCCGTTCTATCAAACCGGCTCTGTTAGACAAGTTAAAAAGCCACGTTCGGGAACACCCAATTAAATTTAACCTGAAATTAGAAGCGACGTACAGCCGACCCAACGTACCAAACTCGTCCGAGAACCGGGCGTTTAAGACTTCAGCGGTTGAAGTATTTTTGGAAAGTGAAATTGCTGAGATTATTGAGAGGGGATATACAAAACTAATGACTGAGGAAGAAACGTATACAAGCAGAGGAAGTGGGTTTACCCTGGAGTCAATAGATGGGCTATTGTTGGCTGTGTATAAATACACACCAATGATTGGGTCGACATATATTGAATTACCGGCATATATAGATAGGAAACGGGCCACCATTAACCCACAAAACAATGACCTGCAATGTTTCAAGTGGGCGATTCTTGCGAGGCATGTGGCAGTAGGAAACAAATTTCGTGTCAATGAAAAGTATACACAACACGAAGGAAAATATAATTTTGATGGTATTTCGTTTCCAACACCACTATCGGATATTTCTAAATTTGAAAAAAATAATCCGAACGTCACTGTAAATGTGTATGGGTTAGACAAAAAGCTCCAGCCACCACGTAAATATCCGACGTACGAGGTGTACCCGCTACGTGTCGTCGACGAGGAGAAAGCCAACCACTTCGACCTGCTGTTGGTGATGGATGAAGACAACGCCCATTACGTATATATATCAAATTTTTCCCGGCTCATACGTGCGCAGAAAACCGGACATACTGAGAGGGTTATTTTCTGCAAGAGGTGTTTCACGTCATTCGATGACCGGAGTCATAAGCATAAGTTGAGTGGACAGGCAGCGCTAGAATACCACAGATTAATATGCGGGGCGCACAAGCCTATTCGGCCGGAGATGCCTAAGGAGGGGGAGTGTGCAGATTTCAAGGCGTGGAAGAAGACACAGCGACATCCATTCATCATTTACGCTGATTTCGAAACACTTCTAGTAAAGACGGACGAGGTGAAGGGGAAAAACACTAAGATTGCACAAAGACATGTGGCTATGAGCTATGGTCTCATTGTAAAGGCGAGTGAAGATGTACCGACAGAGCTATTGAGTGAATACAACATTCCAACAGAACCAGTGATCTATCGAGGAAGCGAGAGTCAGCCTGATGTGGCGAGACAATTCATCGATACCGTGACGGATATATCATTGAAGATAGAGAACTTACTGAACACGAATATATCTATTAACATGTCCGCGGATGACGTCCAGGCTCACGAGGCAGCCACTCACTGTAATCTGTGTCATATAAAGTTCACCCCACCCTCCGAAGTACTTCACCGCAAGACAGCCGACCACTGTCATTTATCGGGGAAATATCGCCAAGCCCTGTGTAATGTTTGCAATCAAAAATTGCAAACACCAAACTTTGTTCCGATATGCTTTCATAACTTGAGCAACTATGACGCGCACCTGATAGTGACGGAACTTGGCCATGATACCCAAGCTATTAAGGTAATACCTAACAGCGAGGAGAAATATATTTCGTTCACGAAATATGTGTCAAACAGATTCAGCATGCGTTTCATCGACACTTTTCGGTTTATGGCGTCAGGACTGTCAACTCTAGCCGAAAATCTTATGACACCGGGTCTGGAGAACTTTAGAGAGACCGCTAGAGTTTTTGATGAAGTCGATATGCCGCTTGTGACTCGGAAGGGGGTGTACCCGTACGAGTACACTGATAGTTGGGAGCGGCTGAAGGATACAAGTCTACCAAGTAAGAGGAGTTTCTACAGTATGTTAACGGAGTCCAGGATTAAGGAGAATGAATTTGACCATGCTAAGGAGGTATGTATACGCTGCACACGTATTTAGATGTATTTTTTGAAAATTGTTATGTGTGTTACAGGTATGGTCTCATTTTAACTGTAAAACTCTCGGAGAATATAGCGATTTGTATTTAAAAATTGACGTGCTGCTGTTGGCAGACGTATTCGAAAATTTCCGTGATGTGTGTATGAAAGCTTACAACTTAGATCCTGCACATTATTTTACCGCACCTGGACTTAGTTTTGATGCGATGTTGAAGTTTACAGGGCAAAAACTACAGTTGTTAGATGATTATGACATGTTGTTGATGTTCGAGAATGGTTAGTATATTATTTTTATTTTTAAAGTTGTTTATATAATCTTATTAATTTTTATAGGCATACGTGGTGGCTTGGTACAAGTGAGTAAGAGGTACGCGAAGGCGAATAACATGAAGACCCCGGGATATGACGAATCGAAGGAGAAATCATGGATTGTATATCAGGACTGTAAGTATATTTTTTACTATCTGTAATATATTTCATTACTTATAAATTTTTTAATTTTTATAGGTAACAATTTGTACGGGTGGGCGATGTCGCAGTCCATGCCGTACGGTGGGTTCAACTGGGTTGAGCCCACATTGAATGGATTGTACGATTTAGATGTTACATCGCCCATAGGACGAGTATACGATGTCGATGTCTCATATCCCCATCATTTGCATGATCAACATAATGATCTCCCTTTCCTACCTCAAAACAGCGTGCCACGAGGTTCGAAGGTACGGAAGTTGATGGGAACGTTCGAAAAGAAGAAGAATTATATAGTACATTATAGGAGCCTACAGCAAGCGATTAAGAATGGGTTGATAGTTGAAAAAGTAAATATTTATATTTATATTTTATAATATTTTTTAACAGGCTTTTAACACTTTTTCTTATATAGGTGCATAGGGTTATACAGTTTAACCAGTCGGATTGGTTAGCGAAATATATTAAACTGAATACAGAGATGAGGAAAAGAGCGAAAAACGACTTTGAGAAAGACTTCTTCAAACTCATGAACAATGCTGTATTTGGTATGTTACTTTATTTATACTATTTAAACATTTTTACTAACATTTTTATTTTTCCAGGTAAAACAATGCAGTCAAAACGCAAGGAGATGAAAATGGAGTTAGTGTCATGCGAGAGGAGGTTACAAAAGTTAATCAACAAGACTACATTCAAGCACTGTATTAGGTATAATGATAATCTCAACGCTGTGGAGCTTGAGAACAAAATTATTTCATTTGACAAACCTATCTATATCGGTAAATATATTTAAAATTTTCTATTATACATTTACTAACACATTTATTTTCTTTAGGATTTGCAGTGCTTGATATAAGTAAAACATTAATGTATGATTATCATTATAACGTGATGCAGAGGCATTATGGGGACAAAATCGAGCTTATGTATACTGACACAGGTAAATATATTAAAACTAATCTATTGTATATAATATATTAATTTAATATCATTATTTTTACAGATTCGTTGGTATACCATGTACAAACTGAGGACTTTTATGCAGACTTGATTGAGAATCCCAACTTGTTGGATAGATTAGACACGGCGGACTTGCCTCCTATCCATCCGTGCTACACTACAGCTAGGAAGAAGGTGCCCGGGTTTTTCTCTGATGAAGCAAAAGGGCATATAATGACAGAGTTTTGTGCACTACGTGCAAAATCATATGCCTTCAACATATATGCCGGACCGGAAGATGAGGAGAAAGATGAAGAAGACAGAGTAGGAGGAGAAAAGATTAAGGCGAAAGGGGTAAGAGGTCATGTGGTTAAAAACCACATGACTCTCGAAGATCATAAGAAGTGTTTGTTTGGTGAAGTTGGGTTGGAGTTATACAAGGAGAACGTTTCGATAAGGTCATTCAAACACCAGTTGATGACAATCAAAACAATGAAATTAACCTATAACAGCTATGACGATAAGAGGGTGGTGCTAGAAGATAAAGTGCACACACTGGCTCACGGTCATTATAGTTTAGAGTAAGTTTTTAAATTATTTTTTATTTTTCAAATTATTTTACTTATATTTATAATTTTATAGGGAAGACGAACTTGAATCTGAGGAGACTGTTGAATGGCCTGAATTAGAAGAAGAAGAAGGACAGAACTGGAACGAGGAAGAGAAAGGTTTAATGAGGGGGCTTCTACACTGCATAACATAATTTATAACCTGTATATAGTTTTATTGTAAATATTAGCATGTTATATAATTATAGTTGATATAGATTAATGCATATATTTTTGTTATATTGTAAAATACCATGTATATATATTTTTGTTATATTGTAAAATACCATGTATATATATTTTTGTTATAGTGTAAAATAACATGTATATATTGAAAATGTTAGGTTACCTATGTAAAATAAAAACAACCAATGTTAAAATATTATTATTGTTATATTTTTAAGAATTATTTATAAACCATTTTCTTATAGCAAAAACTTTATAAAATGTACACTGTTTAGGATTAAATTCCATATGAAAAATACAACAAGGTAAAGTTTCGTCATCACATATTTGATCCAAACGAGGGCAGCCCAAGTCTTCAATGTTGATGAGTGCAACGTGTGGTATATATTCCATAAGAATTTGTTTTTTCTGTTCGCCTTTGACGTAAATGCTGTTGAACTTTAATGAATTCAATATTTTGCCGAGTTCTTCATATTCAACATCACCATAATCTATAGCTAGTTGATGATAATTACGTTCCAGCCACTTGTTGGTTTTACGACTTTTGTTATCCTCTATGGATTTTGAATGTTTAAAAATCCAGTGTTGGGTCGCCCATGTAAACGTGTCTACTATAGACATTTCTTTAATCATGTATTTATTGTTGACGCCAAGTATGCATTGCATGTCCAAGATGGCTGAAGACATTATGGCTTGTCTTTATAATAAGTTTCTATAGTGTTAAGACGGCTCAGTATAGCTGGTATTATTTTTTTAATCTCGCCTATAGTTTCTTTGATATATTGTAATGATACTTCGCCTCTTGTCATATGCTCTGTAATGTCTATGCACGTTAATTCTAACTTTTCTGTTTGTTCCTCTTGATTTAGTACGGATTTATGGTTTTCTTCGAGTAAATGCTCAATTTTATCGAGTTTATTCGAATACGATTTAATAATTTGTTCGAGATTTGAAATATTTTTTTTTGTTTCACCAGACTGAGAACTACCAAACACGTTCATGTCTGTAGCTCGACTGAAGTTATTTTCTAATGTCACTTGTATTTATCCAGCTATTGTGTGTATTATCGAACCCGAGCCATTTCACAAACATTAGATTTCCCTTCCTACGGATAATTTTTTCTACTAAATAGTCATTCGGATAGTTTGTTTTCAATATTTCCTCTGAATAAAAACAACCAGCAATCGGTTTTCCAGTATAATCTTGTAGCTGATAAGTAGTAGGTATTGTTTCGTTAATTTTAACAATTTTGAATATTTCTGTAGACCAGCTAGGTAAATATCCTTTTGTAAATACACTTTTATATGTGCTTATACGAACGTTATCACCAACGTTAAATTTGATTGTTCCATTAATAATTTTTCGTTGTTTAATTACGACAGCCGCCGGATTTGCATCAGCTTGCACTGGTGACATGCCTATTGTCCTATGTTTTGAGTTGTTGTACTCGTTAATCAACGACGGTAAAATGGAAACCCATTCATGTGAGCCTCGTGCAGTGAACTCTCTATACATTTTTTGTTTCAAAGTTCTATTAAAGC
>NW_021771168.1:15646-24571 GCF_005508785.2 Acyrthosiphon pisum | reverse complement strand
AACCTTTAAACAATAAAGTCTTTTTTTCAGAAGGGGAGGGTGTTACGTACCTACGTATAAATCAATTATGTATAAACTATGTATAGCGTATCGCACGTTCTTAGCAATATCTAACGGATGTAACTAATAAGACCATTAGTATATTATATCACGCGGAGATCGTTGCAAAAGCATAGTATGAAACAATCGAACCATAAAAGCATCGTCACACGTATCTCCTCGGGAATGTCAACGCACATACAGAGGATGCGAGTCGTCCAGCATACCAAGTCGAGACCAGGACTCTGTCTCATGACCGGAATTGGCCACTACAACAACCACCCACTCCAAAGGATCCGATCATATATATACGAGCCCATGACAAGAGCTCGTCAGACGGTTAGGGACACATAAGACACTCAGAGGCAGGTTGTAACACCACTCACTGTCATATATTTGCAATACACATAAGACACTTAGAGGCAGGTCGTAACACCACTCACTGTCATATATTTATAATATTGTAATTTTGTACTTGTTAATAAACACTCAAATATAACATAATACATCAAGTGTTCATCTCTGCGTTGGTGTATGTATCGACGTCAGTTGGGACGTAACAATAACTATAAAATAATAATTATACATTAAATTTTTTACAAGTGATATAATTTAAAGGTTTACCTCGGGTGGCATTTCACCATTCCTTCGTTCCACCCATTGTTCAGCTAATTGACGTGCTGCAAACATTTTCAGCTGGCTAGCAAAGTTTATTTCATTTTTTGCAATAACACTTTCGTCGCGTACATTTTTAATAAATGTGATTATTTCTTCGTTCGTTCTAGGCGGGGATTCCATTTTGGTGAATTCTTGGTCGATATAGTTTAAAACCGTATCAAATTGCTTTAAGACAGCTGGTTGTGTTATGGTTGATTTTCGTGAAACCGTTTCAAATATGCACCATTCCAGATATTGAAGTTGAATAAGGTCCGCTCGATTCAATAGTATTCTGCACCCGTCCTGAGTTTTTGACTCTATGACAAGCACGTTTTCTCTATTGTATACCATACTCGATAGTTTATAAAATTCCGTTTCCAAAAATAACGTGCGTTTTTCGGGTTGGTTCAATACGAAGGACAGCAAATTACCCATCAGAGAATATATACGTTTTAGAAAAACCGGTGTTATTTTGACATACCGCGCTGAAGTTATAAAATGGATAACGACCTGGAATTTTTCGCTCGGATCAATACCGATATGCACAAACTTGCGGGCTGCAAAGTCGAGTGAGTAAGATGTAGATTCGATAAGTTCGGCAGGTGGCGTAGGTGGAACGTATTTATATTGCTTCTTGTACACTGCAGCCATGTTTCCAATTGAACCAGCCATGTTAATAATTATTTTTGATATTAAAACTCACTAAAATTTTTAAAGTCAGCGCGTATACGTGTACACTGGTTTAAAATATATTAAACACTTTGTAACTCACTAAAATGTATAAAGACGGAGCGTATACGTGTACACTCTGAATAAAAACAACCAGCAATCGGTTTTCCAGTATAATCTTGTAGCTGATAAGTAGTAGGTATTGTTTCGTTAATTTTAACAATTTTGAATATTTCTGTAGACCAGCTAGGTAAATATCCTTTTGTAAATACACTTTTATATGTGCTTATACGAACGTTATCACCAACGTTAAATTTGATTGTTCCATTAATAATTTTTCGTTGTTTAATTACGACAGCCGCCGGATTTGCATCAGCTTGCACTGGTGACATGCCTATTGTCCTATGTTTTGAGTTGTTGTACTCGTTAATCAACGACGGTAAAATGGAAACCCATTCATGTGAGCCTCGTGCAGTGAACTCTCTATACATTTTTTGTTTCAAAGTTCTATTAAAGCGTTCCGCGATGCACGCTTTCGTTGTACTATACGTAGAATATTTATGTATATTATGTTTCTTCATCAACGCGTCGAATGTTGTATTGTAAAATTCTTTTCCATTATCGACTTGTAAAAGTTTTGGTGACCGATCAAGTAATATTGTAGCCATCGCGCTAGTTACTTCTTTGCCACTTTTATTCTTTAAAGGTATCCCAAATGCCAGTTTTGTAAACGCGTCAATCACAACTAGGAAATATTTGTAAGCACCATTAATTTTTGAATAAGGAATCATTTCAACCAAGTCAGCTTGCCATAGATCGTTTTTACCATAAACATTAACTCTACGCCTCGTATAATTTTTTCTCGCTGGTTTGTGGAGTTCATAAGCTATATCACGTTTAGACATTTGGAATTCGTTTTATTATTCCCGCTTCATGTAATTCTTCGAAAATCGAGAGTATTTCGTTTGAAACTCCTGTATTACCAGCAGCTTGAGATGCTAAGAGTAATCGCAAACGATCGACTAGCTCATTAGGATCATTCCAGTATACTAAATTATGTTTTTGCAGTTTCAATGATAAGCCTCTACCCGTTCGAAATAAATTTTGGATTATATCATGATATTTATTTCCGCCTTTTTTAATTTCTTTACCGTTCGATTTTAGATGCGCCGATGTTTGAATCAATATAGATTTATATGCTTCTAAATCGTGCTTGGTGTATAATTTTGGTGATTTCGAAAATATTAAATTACCAAGTCCTTGTGTTAGTGGATATGATGTATCTTCAATAGTAAGCGCATTGTCGACGAGTTTAATTTCTTTTTTACCTAAGTGTACACTTCCATTTTTTTGTATTTTAGGTCCATACGTTTTGTCTGTATCGTAAGATTTATACCAGTCATTTATTTTAAAAGCTAGCGAATCGCCTGTGTCGTTAAAATATTGAGAATCTTGAATATCAATGTCTTGCTGTGTTGGCGGAGCTTGAAATGTTGATGGTTCGTTACGTTTTATTTTTTCTAATGGTTCGATAATCGGACTTAACGTTTCTGTTACTAATGAATGAATATCTGCTTTTCCTTGTTTTAATGAGGTATACTTGCGCTTGATATTTTCTTTGGCTTTAATCAGTTCACCGAGTACTTCACCACTGGCAGCCATGTCTGTGAATGAGGTAATTTCATAAAAACAACACTTTATATAACGACGAATGTGTCAAATCCGTGGCGATATCGACCGTTGTCACGTTCACAGTCTTTGTTTATTACGATAAACTCAAATCTCCCCACACGCCAACACGAAGTGCAAAAGTCTTTAAACTCTGAATACGACATATCACCAGAGCAATGCTCATTGTATACGTGCTTTAAATTAGTCTCATCTTGTTTGAATAATACAATAAAATTAGCGTTATCACGCAAAAGTTGTTTTGGTACTTTTGAATAACTCTGAGCCAGGTAGCAAACGTCTATTAAATTATGCCTACCTCTGGAAAAGTAAGTTCTTACGATATTTTGGTTTTCAGTAATAATATCGTCGAAAATAAATACAGAGTTTGGTAAAGCTTTCTCAGGTTCAATAACTTGCTCATTTTCATAGAACGTGAATAATTTTATACCATCAATATCTGATAATATATCACTTAGCATTTTATATTTAGGTTGATCCAATGTTTTTGAATATATGTATACGTTATGGAATCGTATTCCGTTTATATTAGTTAATAAAGTGAAAATTAAATTTGTTTTTCCACAGCCAGAAGGGCCCACGATAAGCGCACGTATCGTATTAGGCAGAAGCGCACCATGTCTTTGTTTCATAAACGATGTAGGCGGGTCCACGTTTTCAACTGATAGTTTTATTTTTTGTTTGATGAACTTCATTATAAATAACTGAGCAACGATGAGAATGTAATCAGTACACGATGTCACTCGCTCGAAGAAGCAACAAGAATAAAGGCGCTGGTCTTATCAACACGCTTATAAACAAATTACCAATCGAGCTTCACGTACCTGGTAATATATATATATATATATATATAAACATGATAATATTATATACAATAATCATTTTATATATTAGGTTATCAATACTGCGGGCCTGGTACAAATTTAGGAAAACGATTAGCACGCGGTGATAAAGGTATAAACCCTCTGGACTCTGCTTGCAGAGACCACGATATTGCGTACGACCAGAGTAACTCTATTGCAGATCGTAACAAAGCCGATTATATATTAGAGCAGCGAGCCTGGGATAGGTTCAAGTCAAAAGATTCTGGCTTAAAAGAAAAAGCTGTGGCTTGGGGTGTGACTACAGCCATGAAAGTAAAACGAAAAATCGGTGGTGGTTGTGGTTTTAAAGCGGCACTTAAAGCCACTAAAAATGTTATCAAGAAAAATGTCGGAGAAAAAAACTTGTTGAAATTGACTAAAAAATGTGTAGCCGTCGCGCGAAAAACATTCAAAATTAAGAAGACTAAAGTTCCACGAACGATAAATATTCCGAAAAAAGGCGGTGTGCTACCACTCATACCGATTTTCGCCGGGTTGTCAGCTCTAGGAGCCCTGACTGGTGGCGTAGCCAACGTTGTGAAGGTTGCTAATGAATTTAATAGAAACACTCCATCCCATTTGGGTAAAGGTTTATATCTCACACCGTATAAAGGAAACTCGTATAAAATAGAAACACCGCATAAAAGTGGTGGGGGTGTAAAAGCGAGAAAATATAGAAAGTCAAAAAACTAATAGCCACGTTACCCAGTAGAGCGTTGTACGATTACGAACTTATAAAATATGCTCGCATGATGAAAATACCTCATTTCATCGGAGTGTTTACCAGAGATAGGTTATCTACACGTCCTAAACGACAAGAATCAGCGATTATTAACTTGGACACGGAAAACGGTCTTGGCACTCACTGGGTAGCGTATAAAAAAATCGGATATCAAGTTCAATATTATGATAGTTTTGGGAATTTACCACCACCATTAGAAGTACAAAAATATTTTCAAGGATGCAACATACATTTCAATTACAGCAGAGAGCAGAAATATAATACTACAAACTGTGGGCACTTGTGTTTAAAATTTTTATCATGTTCACATTAACGTTAAACGGAAACTCTAGTGAGTTGTCATGCGAGATCTTTCCTCCGTTGGAAGTAGAAAATACTGCACAGATATGTCTTTTGAGCTTACAGACAAATAATTCTATACCAAACATAGAACCTGGTTGTAATACCATTGCCTTCCGTAATTTGATCAATAACAATGAGTACGTAATCATACCTACGGGGACGTATGAGTTGGATCAGTTAGAGTCTATTATTCAAAAAATGATGCCCGACTATATCAGGATGTTTGAATTAAAAGCAAACAGCAGAACATTAAAGTGTATGATATCGTGCAGTCATGATGTTGATTTAGGAGTTGAGAATAGCATAGCGAAATTGCTAGGTTTTAGAAATGTACTATACACTACTGGTGCTACTCATGAATCTGAAAATATTGTCAACATAATGAAAATAAACTGTATAAAAGTAGAGTGTAACTTAATCACCGGCT
Source organism: Acyrthosiphon pisum (assembly GCF_005508785.2). Lineage (NCBI taxonomy): Eukaryota > Metazoa > Arthropoda > Insecta > Hemiptera > Aphididae > Acyrthosiphon > Acyrthosiphon pisum. The sequence goes on along the minus strand of NW_021771168.1, from coordinate 19,143 downwards.
CATTCTGTGACGGAGCGCCGAGCCAGATCATACATGAGCTTTATCCTACTGTACCTGCGGGATATAAAATCGTGGAGGTACCTAGGCATCCAGTTTTTTATGGTCTCAACACGACTTCAATAACTAAAGTAAATATCGTGCTAAAAGATCAGAACGATTGTCTGATTAATCTGCGTGGTGAACCGATAACAATTCGTTTACAAATAACGCGTGGATATGGCACTCAAATTTAATATAAAAAGAGCTTCAATCAAAAAACCTATCAGTATACCGCCTGCCGTTAAGAAGTCTACATCTAAACCGAAAAATATCAAGCTCACGAAAAATAATTTAAATTTTCTTCGTTCTTTACAATGATGGATGACTCATATTTAGACGTGACGGCCGACTATGTCGATGATTGTAAAATAACTCAAAAGAGTTACCATTCGTTTACACCGTATTCGAGCACCGCTCTATCATACAATGAAGAAATTAGAATTAATGTTCAAAACATGGATTCTTACACTTTGCCGTGCGAGAGTTATATTTTCATCGAGGGAAAAGTAAAAAAACCTGCCGATGCTGTTGGTGATGTACGTTTTTCAAATAACGGATTGGCATTTTTATTTTCCGAAATGCGATATGAAATAAACGGAATAGAAATACAGAAATTGAAATCACCTGGAATTTCCTCTTGTTTGAAAGCATACTGTTCGTATACTCCGAACGATTTGAATACTCTAGAGAACGCTGCTTGGGACTCGGCAATGGATAGTGAAGATAATAAAAATTTTATGAGCGAGAATGTATTTGCCGGGTGTATCCCTCTAAAACATTTATTCGGATTTTGTGAAGATTATAAGAAAATATTACTGAATTGCAATCAACAACTGATTTTAAATCGTGCATCTACCGACTTGGATGCGATACATGTTGTTGGTGAGGGTGCAACCGCAGCCGTGGATAAAAATAAAAAAATTACCATCGAACTCACCAAGGTGGTTTGGAAGATGCCTATTATCAAAGTCAGTGATAAAGAAAAATTAAAGTTATTGAAAGTATTAGATTCACGTAAAACACTGTCGTGTGCGTTCAGAACCTGGGATCTATGCGAGTATCCCGTGCTCCCTAGAAACACTTCTCATTCGTGGACTGTTAAGTCTAGCAGCATACTCGAAAAACCAAGATTTGTTTTGTTCGGATTGCAAACAAGTCGAAAAAACAATATCGAAACTGACGCTGGGCGGTTTGATCACTGTCATCTGAAAAATCTTAAGGTACACTTAAACTCTGAAGTGTATCCATATGAAGACTTTCGAGCTGATTTTAAAAATAATATCACCAGCATACTCTACAAAGCTTATACAGACTTTCAAAAATCGTATTATGAAAGAGATTATTGTGAACCATTGTTATCAAAACATATTTTTCAAAACTATGTGCCGATCGTCGTTGTCGATTTATCGTATCAGAATGATAACGTTAAATCATCGACCGTGGACCTACGAATAGACTTTGAAACGGACACAGTTATTCCAGAAAAGACATCAGCTTATTGTTTAATACTACATGACCAGATTATAACTTACAATCCGTTTAGTGGCGATGTTAGAAAATTGTAAACCTTGAATCTTATTTTATATACCTTGTAAAAATATCTTATAATTATTTTTTTTTTATACCTTGTAAATATTATCTTATATTCTAATAAATAAAAAAACTTGTTTTTAAATATCACGCTTGTTTTTATTTTACACAAAATTATTTAAACAATATCATTCAAAAAGAGTTTGCGTTTTGCGTTCCGTTTCTTCGTGGGCTTGCCGCCTAGAATAGATGGCGAGTGGTATAATGGATCGTCAACTGCTTGGCTCGTGGGTAGAGGTTCGTTGTATTTATCATGCCATGGAGGGTACTGCCCACAATTGAACGAATCAAATCCATCAGCTGCATTGTCTAAACAGTCGAACAATGTTGGACTGGTAGGCTAAACAAATAATATTTTGTTAATATATATTTATTTTAAAAAATTAAATGTGAGTATTACCTTTGTCTTGGTTGGTGCCCATGTCGCCTGTGTAGGGTTGATTTGCGTTAAAAATTCTTCGATGCCATTTTCCTCGTCAGCTGCCTAAATAATTATTATAATTATTAATTGTATTATTTTTTTAAATTTTATAAATTATAATTTACCCTTGCTTGTGAAAAATCATTATCATCATACATTTGAGGCGGCGACAAGGGTGATACGAGCCTCATTTCAGATTCGGTGAATAACTATAAAATAATAATTATACATTAAATTTTTTACAAGTGATATAATTTAAAGGTTTACCTCGGGTGGCATTTCACCATTCCTTCGTTCCACCCATTGTTCAGCTAATTGACGTGCTGCAAACATTTTCAGCTGGCTAGCAAAGTTTATTTCATTTTTTGCAATAACACTTTCGTCGCGTACATTTTTAATAAATGTGATTATTTCTTCGTTCGTTCTAGGCGGGGATTCCATTTTGGTGAATTCTTGGTCGATATAGTTTAAAACCGTATCAAATTGCTTTAAGACAGCTGGTTGTGTTATGGTTGATTTTCGTGAAACCGTTTCAAATATGCACCATTCCAGATATTGAAGTTGAATAAGGTCCGCTCGATTCAATAGTATTCTGCACCCGTCCTGAGTTTTTGACTCTATGACAAGCACGTTTTCTCTATTGTATACCATACTCGATAGTTTATAAAATTCCGTTTCCAAAAATAACGTACGTTTTTCGGGTTGGTTCAATACGAAGGACAGCAAATTACCCATCAGAGAATATATACGTTTTAGAAAAACCGGTGTTATTTTGACATACCGCGCTGAAGTTATAAAATGGATAACGACCTGGAATTTTTCGCTCGGATCAATACCGATATGCACAAACTTGCGGGCTGCAAAGTCGAGTGAGTAAGATGTAGATTCGATAAGTTCGGCAGGTGGCGTAGGTGGAACGTATTTATATTGCTTCTTGTACACTGCAGCCATGTTTCCAATTGAACCAGCCATGTTAATAATTATTTTTGATATTAAAACTCACTAAAATTTTTAAAGTCAGCGCGTATACGTGTACACTGGTTTAAAATATATTAAACACTTTGTAACTCACTAAAATGTATAAAGACGGAGCGTATACGTGTACACCAGTTTAAGACAGTAGACGGACTAAAGAGAAGTGCCACGGCGCGAGCGAACGATGATTGTGTCGGGTAGACTAACCCTCTCAGTATGTCCGGTGATATATAATGGTGGGGTGGTGGATATGCCCCGAAGGTGTGTTGTGTGTACAATAATATGTTGTGTGTACGATAATATGTACGGTAATATGGTATGCATACGATAATATGTGTTGGTCAGCAGAATATAACTTGTTGCATTTCATTCACCTATATACGTTAAGAATCATTAGAAAAGTATATCAGGTATGTGGCCTAGTGGGTTAGAAGCGTCAATGCTATAGCTCGGGGTCGAGGGTTCGAACCCC
>NW_021771168.1:14455-15596 GCF_005508785.2 Acyrthosiphon pisum | reverse complement strand
TGGATGCGATACATGTTGTTGGTGAGGGTGCAACCGCAGCCGTGGATAAAAATAAAAAAATTACCATCGAACTCACCAAGGTGGTTTGGAAGATGCCTATTATCAAAGTCAGTGATAAAGAAAAATTAAAGTTATTGAAAGTATTAGATTCACGTAAAACACTGTCGTGTGCGTTCAGAACCTGGGATCTATGCGAGTATCCCGTGCTCCCTAGAAACACTTCTCATTCGTGGACTGTTAAGTCTAGCAGCATACTCGAAAAACCAAGATTTGTTTTGTTCGGATTGCAAACAAGTCGAAAAAACAATATCGAAACTGACGCTGGGCGGTTTGATCACTGTCATCTGAAAAATCTTAAGGTACACTTAAACTCTGAAGTGTATCCATATGAAGACTTTCGAGCTGATTTTAAAAATAATATCACCAGCATACTCTACAAAGCTTATACAGACTTTCAAAAATCGTATTATGAAAGAGATTATTGTGAACCATTGTTATCAAAACATATTTTTCAAAACTATGTGCCGATCGTCGTTGTCGATTTATCGTATCAGAATGATAACGTTAAATCATCGACCGTGGACCTACGAATAGACTTTGAAACGGACACAGTTATTCCAGAAAAGACATCAGCTTATTGTTTAATACTACATGACCAGATTATAACTTACAATCCGTTTAGTGGCGATGTTAGAAAATTGTAAACCTTGAATCTTATTTTATATACCTTGTAAAAATATCTTATAATTATTTTATATACCTTTTAAATATCTTATAATTATTTTTTTTTTATACCTTGTAAATATTATCTTATATTCTAATAAATAAAAAAACTTGATATACCACCAAATATGGATGAAGCACTAAACGAAAATAATATTATTAAAATTATCTCTTTTCTAACTCAAATCCACCTCATAAACAAACTTTAACAATGTAAAAACCCTTTCCGTAGTCATTAAGCCATAATATATTTTGTATTGTACTCTTAATCTAAGCTAGGCTAATGACCTGTGATGTCGAAGCCTTATTTTTTAAATAAAAAAAAAAAAAAAAACAAGAACCTTGTTTTTAAATATCACGCTTGTTTTATTTTACACAAAATTATTTAAACAATATCATTCAAAAAGAGTTTGCGTTT
>NW_021771168.1:13143-13368 GCF_005508785.2 Acyrthosiphon pisum | reverse complement strand
TACGATAATATGTACGGTAATATGGTATGCATACGATAATATGTGTTGGTCAGCAGAATATATCGGGCGATCGGGCGGCGGAGGTGGAAACGGCGGTGGAGGTGGGATGTGGGATGTGGGATGTGGGATGTGGGATGTGGGATGTGGGGATGTGGGATGTGGGATGTGGGATGTGGGGATGTGGGATGTGGGGATGTGGGATGTGGGATGTGGGATGTGGGGATG
>NW_021771168.1:5238-13043 GCF_005508785.2 Acyrthosiphon pisum | reverse complement strand
TGGTGACAGAACATACCAAAACATACTACTATTTATATAGGTACTTTTTTAACTACTAAATCATTTTAGAAGCTAATAATTTTACAATGGTTTTTATTTATTTTTTTATCCTGGATACAAATTTATCATCATATATCATTGAATTTAAGTTTAATACAATCCATTATACATTGACCCACTTGTAATCTACTACACAGCAGAGTGACATCCACTTACCCGCATTTTAAATTTTAAGTTTGATAAATTTTGTTGAAATTAAAACTTTAAATATTTATAAAAAAAATTGTGCATAATATGTACTTTTAATATTTTTCAACTGCTATTGTAAAAATATATTAGGAGCAGCGTATTATATTTTCATGTTTTTTGACCAAACACATAAAAATGTATTGTTATAGGTATATTGTATAAAAAAAAAATACAATATAAGAAAATCGCTACATGAGTAATCGAGTGAATATCCAATGATGTTAAAATTTGAACTTCAAACGCTCATAAAAATTTAATTTGATTTTCCGGTAAACATTTTTTTTTGAAAAAGGTAAATGTTACTTATGAAGAATCTTGTATTAAATTATCAAATCTTAGATAGTTAGATTTAAAAATATTTAAAATTAGAATTAAAAAGAAAAAGAATTTCCAACTCAAAATAATTTGCACATTTTCGTGATTTTTTCGTAATTGGTCAAAATTCGAACTAAATGCTTAGAAAAAAAAAATGTGACTGTATTTATATATTTTTCAACTGCTATCGTAAGAATATTAAGAATATTAATTATATTAAGAGCATCGTATTAAATTTCAAGCTTGTTGACTCAACGAATAAAATTTATAATTTATAAAAAATTAATTTGTATTATGTATTATCATTAAATTATGTAAAATTTGATCCCCCCCGAAAAAAAATCCTGGCTACGTCACTGTATTATAATATACCTATAATAGGTATATTATACATTAAACATAACACCGTACAACTCATTTTGAAGTCTACGATGGAGACACTGATTGATTTTTTGCTTGGTAAAAGAACTCGACAATTGAATACAGATTTCCTCAATAAGACATAAGTTATAATATATACCTAAGCTATGTTGTTCATCTGTACCCTTTATTTGTATATAATTTTGTAGTTAAAAATTTATAAAATGTTTAATTACCATAGCTAATAATCAAACATTAAACACGACATTTCTCGTAAATAGACCATAGGTATTTTAAACAAAAACAATTTTCGATTGCTCGAAAGTTGGAACTAACGTTACAGAACAAAAACTACCGACGGACAATACACACAATAATACCGCCAAGCCATAACATCCGGAATGTACTTATATTGCCTATACAAAACGCCAGGTAAACTAGATAAAGGTCGGTTTTTTATTTATTATTTTATTTACGGGAATTGCTTACTGTAGAAGAATGCAATTAATTTTTTTATTCATCTGTTATTTGCAACAGCAAGTTTTTTGTATAGAATCGATTGAAACAATTACACACCAACATCATTACGAATTGTGCCATTTTCATAATATTTATAAAAATATAAAAGTCCACTTCTAATGATTTATTTTGATGAACTCCAATAAATTATTAATATAAAATATTTGACTTATATGAATCGAACCATAACGTACACATTCGGAAACACCAAACAAATGTTCTAAGCTTTTTCAAAATCAAAAACTATACAATACGACAATATTGATACTATATTGATAATATGATACTTCAGGACAGGATCATTATTAGTGTATTCTTGTAGAAATAATTACATTGGCAGTTGGCTCCAAGCTTCTTAAAAGTTTATAAAATAATTTGCAAATTTTAAATTTGATAAATGTTATCAAATTTAAACTATAAAAGCTTAAAAAAAAATCGTAGCTACATAATATGTATTTTAGATTCTGAATGGAACGATGAATGTATTGATTTTACAATGATGTGCGTTTTTTTTAATATTTAATTTTTTTTTTTTTTATTTATTTATTTTTTTTTTTGTGTGTCTGTCATCACCTTTCTTCAACAGTAACTTTTCTGATAGGAAAGTGTATCTAGTTGACACTTTTTGGGTTCAAAAGTAAAAATGTCTCAGCAGATTTCAAATGCGACGTGAAAAACAAAAGAAAAATTAAGGAAAAACGGGAATTTTTACGCAAAATCTGTTTTCGAGAAAATCGATTTTGATATTGGTACAACTCTAAAACAAATGGCCGTAGGTACATAACATTTTTACTGTATGTTTATATTAGCATTTTCTATAGTCTATACACCATAACATTTTTCAAATATTTTGATTTATTTTGAGCTGTTTTTGGACATTTTCAATTTCCATTTTTTGTAGTTTTTTTTTTTTCCTATAAATATCAATAAAATGTTATTTGTTGGTTAAAAAAGTTGAAAATTTAATAGAAGGTTCCTATTATATTGTTACTAGGGCATGAAAAAAATGAAAAATCCAGTCACAATTTTTTTGATGAGCATCTAAAGTTCAAATATTGACAAAATACGTAAAAATGATAAACATTTGAAAAATATTTTGAGTTAGAAATTCATGAAAAATTATCTTTTTAAATCTAAGATTTGAAAATGTAATACAAGATTCCTCATAAGTTTCTCTACATTTTCGAAAAAAAATGTCTACAAGCAAGTCCAATTTTCACGAGCATTTGTATTCACTCGATTTCTCACGTAACGATTTTCTTATTTTGTTTTAATTAAAAAACGAATGACTGTAGATACTTGAAAATTTCACTAAATGTTTATATTAGCATTTTATATATAAGAACAAATTTTGAAAATAATTTGACGCTTTTTGAGCTGTTTACGGACATTTTCAGTTTTCAATTCTTTTAGTTTTTTTTCTATGATTCTATATATGTCAATAAAGTTTTATCTGTTGAGCCAAAAAGTGTATAAAAATAATACAAGGATCCTGATATATTGTTACAACAGCAGTTGAAAAATATTAAAAATAAATAGGTACAGTTTTTTTTTTATAAACATTTAAAGATCAAATTTTGATATAATTTATCAAATTTAAATTAATTGAATAATTATTTCGTAGTTAAAAATTTATAAAATATTCAACTTTTATAAGTAAGGATTGAATATTTAAAATAAGATCAAAAAGTAGTTAATTTTGTTACCAAAAAATCTAAAAAATACATAAGCACAGTTTACTTTTATAGCCAATTAAAGCTCAAATTTGGACGAAATTACTTACTAAAAAACCTGGAATAACTATTTTATTTTATTTTTATGTGACTATAGGTATAATATTAATATCGTGGGTACTTGACACTTTTAACGTATATTATTATATATCTATGATAGTAACACGGTTTGTTGTTGATGTATAACGCGTTACCTAATGGATATTGAGATATTATAATTTGGAATTTATTATAGATACATATTATAGGTTATTTTTTTTTCAATACCATATATAAGTATATAATATGTCTAACTCCTAGACTGACATATCGTCTCCGTTCAGAATCGTTTTTATTATACAGTGGTCGCCGCTTATTGGACTCAGGGTTAATTGACTCATTCGCCTATTAGACTCAAAACGGCTGGTCCCGATTCGCACATATACTAACACACAGCAAAAAATTCGTCTATTCGACTCACATACTGGTTAATAGGGTCATTTAAAAATTAGATAAATAATGAAAATATGTACATACATTGAACAAACGTGTTATAAATAAGTTGGTACCTCTTATACACGGTGGTTTCATTCTCAATCCAAAAAAAGTTGAAGCTCCTGTCGAAAGACCCACTGACCTACCAACTGAACTTTATAATGAATGTATAAATATTGACGAAGAAGTCCAAACTACCCAACTCGTTACCGAGGAAGATATATGTGGTGAAATACAGTCAAAACGGCTTAAAGAGAATGTAGCTGGTGATAGTGACGAAGAGGAACCTGATGAGAAACCACCATCAACTAAACAAATGCTAGAAGTGCTTCAAATTTTACGTAGAAAAATCTTTATTCGAGAAACATAAATCTTATGAAGATATAATTATGAAGTTGGCCGAAGAAGGGAAAATCCAATCAACATTAGATGGATTTTTATCAAAAAATTAATTTATTTTATTTTATTTTTAATTGCGTATAGATAGATTTTTATTTTTTACATACCTTGAATCTTAATACATATTTTTAAGTTTTTAAATTCAAGCATTTTTAAAATTTTTTTGAGTCATTCGCCTTATTGACTCATTCGGCTCAAATTGTCGGGTCCCAAAGTGAGTCCAATACAATCGGCGACTACTGTACAGTGGTATTATATTATTGAATTAAAATTTAATACTATCCATTATACAGTGACCCACTTGTAACCTACTGTACAGCAGAGCGACATCCACTTAACCTCATTTTTTAAATATTTTTTTTAAACTGCAATTGTAACAATGTGTGAGGAGTCTTGTATTAAATATTCAAGCTTTTTGACCCAACAAAGACAATTTAATTCACATGCACCTATAGAAAAAAAAACTGAAAAATTGAAAAATTGAAAATATCTGTAAACACAAACAGCTGAAAACGTGTTAAAATATTTTGAAAATGCTATCAAATATACAAGGTTATGAAATAAACAATTGGTGTAAATTTCAAGTATATATGGTTATTTTTTTTTTTTTGATTAAACAAAATAAGGAAATTGTTTCACGTGAAATCGAGTTAATATCCTGCAATGTCACTTTCCGGTAGACATTTATTTTTTGTTAAAGGCAGACAAATTGATGAGGAATCTTGTATTAAATTTTAAAATCTAAGATGTAAAAAATAATTTGCAAATTTTCGTGATTTTGTAATTAAAACATATTAATCGTGGCCACCTATTAAAACATTTGAAGTATTTTATTATATTTTATACCCACAATGACATTTTCAAATGAGGTGTTCCTGGAAAAAAATAATTCAAACTACCTACTTTATTACTAACAGGTAACAGTAAAATAAATCATTTTAATAGGTAGTTATAATCTCATAAAATATACTTATAAGTTATAATCTATATTAAATAATATATGCAATTCGTTTTTGTCAAAAATTTGTTTAATCTATTATTCTATTGAAAGACTCGTACAACAATTAATTGCTTATAGAAATTATGCTAGTAAAATGTCATCTAGAAGTAGGTGGGTATAGGCTGTCAAACAATTTCCACTCTAATAATGATTTAGCATTGAATCAAAATGTAAATCTATTACAGTTACCTACTCAATTACTTCATTCAATCATACCTATAATTATATAAGTGTAATAGGTGGACAGACTGTCTTCGCTCTGAATAGTTTTTCGTATATGTACAATGATGTAAAATGGAATTCAAATTTAACACCATTCATTACAGCGACGTACTTGTAACTTATTGTAAAGCAGAGTGACTTCCACTTACCTGATTATTATTATTGAACCTCTAAGAGTTCCTACCAACTAAATAAAATTTTTCTACCAGAAACCTTAACCTTCATAATTTAAATTCTAAACATTAACATTGCCCCGAAAGGCAAAAGGTGATGGCAAAAAAAAATATTTATCATTATAAAATCAACACATTTCTCGCTCCTCTAAGAATCTTAAATTAATATGTATTATGTTTAATTATGTATTTAACAAAAATAAGTATGGAAATGGAGTTACAGTAGGTATTATTATTACTGACTGCACTAATATATTGTTATCCATTGACCATTGTTAAATTCTTTCTTGAAATAATGAAATAATTTATTATATAACAATTTCATATTCATGTATCTAGTGACATTGTGTGACTTCTTCTGACTATATTTTTTTATTTTTAAAATAGGCACTCTGTTCTGTTTTCCCGATGAATATTTTGAATAGTTATTTTATTCCCGTATTATAATTATATTACATGCTATAAAAATATATTATTAAATATATTTTTTCCTTTAAAAAGTGTTTGTTTTAAATAGAATTAATATAATTTATTTTGTAACTAATTTATAAAAAAAAGCGGGTAAGCGGATGTTACTCTGCTGTGCAGTAGGTTACAAGTGGGTCAATGTATAATGGATTATATCAAACTTTAATTTAATGATATAATATTATTGTATAAGAAAAACGATACTAAGCGGAGAAAGTTTGTCAGTCTCAATTTTTTTTATCGTTATTATTAATTATTATAGTCTGTAAGTTGAATTAATGTTATAATATTACAATTTTTTCTTCATTTATGGTGATAAACAAAGTTTTAGAAATTGAAATTTCATTTTAAGTGATTTTTCGTAATTTGTCGGTAGTTTTTCCCGTGGTATTAAATAACTATTGAGAAAATAGAAAAATGACCTCTCTAAAGTACCATCTTGATCCAATTTGCTAAAAGATAAGGCACTTTATGTTAAAATTGAGGCACACTTTCTGTTAGAAATTTTGTAGACAGTAAAAAAAAAAAAATAATAAACACCATTGTAAAACCACTAGCTTCCTCGCTCCACTCAGAATCTAAATTTATGTACGTTTTTTTTTTAAATTATTAGACAAATTATATTTTGATAACTCCCAAAAATTAACAATAATATATGGATCACCATATAGAAGCATTGAATAATATTTTTATAGTAATAACTTTGATCATTTTAAACTGCATATCTTATAATAATCATTTTATTTTTGTTATATTATTAGTAGTATATTATATTTATTTATTCTGAGTACCCTTTTGAAAGTGAGATTTATTCGGTTTAAGTGGCCATTTTCACATGCTCCATTGTGTAACGCATAATCTCAAATAGTGTATTGTATGTTCTGAGTACCTTTTTACAGGGAGATTTCATCAGTTTAAACGAGGCATTTTTACACACGCCACTATGTAACACATACTCTCAAAAAGTACGATGCATGTTCACAGTACTTTTTTGTAGCATTAAATTAGTTTAACCATTTTATAATATGCAAGGCTCGTAAGTTTATACATTTGCATATAAATCTTTGTAAGTTGTATTTAATGCTAGATGACATAAATCCATTTCAAGGTACCACGGGGTTAAATATGTGAAGTCTTACTTTGCATGTTTTTGCATATTTAGAAGTTTTTTGTTGTTTGGCATATTTCTATTTTTATGTTCATATTCATATTATTATATCAATATGCATTTTTTTTATAGAAATACTATGAAAGAATCAACATTTGACGAAAATGTACAGCATTACTTTATTATACAGGTACATCAAAGGTTATGATTGGATCTGGAGGTAAAGGGATATCCAGTGCATCATTTTTGAAAATTTGTATTCGTGATGATACTTTTTTTTAATATTTTTTTTTACATTAGCTACAATTTTATCAACAGTACCAAATTGTATTTTCAGACTTCTTCCGAATCTCTATGAAGGCCATGAGCTCTATTGGTAAAAGTAAATCATTTTTATTGAAAAAATTTCAAATAAGACATGAAATCGTAACAAATTTACAATTAATACTCTGTATGGTATAAACAATTTGTTTGTCGTTGAATTATATTAAATTATAAACATAATATGCATTAATATGCTTAAAATCTTTAAATATGCAAAATCATATCAATTTAGCAAGATATGGTACATACATTTTTGTATTAGATTCTATGTACCATGAAAAAAAATTGTAATAAATCAGATTTTGAATATGTGACTTCCTTAGAAATATGCAAATTATGTAGTTTTTGCAGCCCTGTAATTATGTATAAGCTAGTCAATTCGGCATATTGTTTAATATTTTAATTGTGTTCACTAAAATGGATAAGGTTTGTTTATTTGGGTATTTATGATGGGGTACGTT
>NW_021771168.1:2471-5138 GCF_005508785.2 Acyrthosiphon pisum | reverse complement strand
AATTTTGTCAAATGGCTAGGGTTTGATAATACACACAATAGTTGGATAAATGTACGTGACATTAGAAAATAGTGTTAGTCTAGCTATAGACATGAACGTGTACGGTAGTTCTCAGTCTTGTGAAACTAATACATTTTTAGTAAATCTCGAACAAATTGTTAAATCGTATTCGAATAAACTCGATAAAATTGAGCATTTACTCGATGAAAACCATAAATCCATACAAATTCAAGAGGAGCAAACAGAAAAGTTAGAATTAACGTGCATAGAGATTACAGAGCATATGACAGAGGCGAAGTATCATTACAATATATCAAAGAAACTATAGGCGAGATTAAAAAAATAATACCAGCTATACTGAGCCGTCTTAACAATATAGAAACTTATTATAAAGACAAGCCATAATGTCTTCAGCTATCTTGGACATGCAATGCATACTTTCCGTCAACAATAAATACATGATTAAAGAAATGTCTATTGTAGACATGTTTACATGGGCGACTCAACACTGGATTTTTAAACATTCAAAATCCATAGAGGATAACAAAAGTCGTAAAACCAACAAGTGGCTGGAACGTAATTATTATCAACTATCTATAGAATACGGTGATGTCGAGTATGAAGAACTCGGCAAAATATTGAATTCATTAAAGTTCAACAGCATTTACGTCAAAGGTTAACAGAAAAAACAAATTCTTATGGAATATATACCACACGTCGCACTCATCAACATTGAAGACTTGGGCTGTCCTCGTTTGGATCAAATATGCGATGACGAAACTTTACCTTGTTGTATTTTTCATATGGAATTTAATCCTAAACAGTGTACATTTTATAAAGTTTTCGCTATAAGAAAATGGTTTATAAATAATTCTTAAAAATATAAAAATAAACATAATAATATTTTAACATTGGTTGTTTTTATTTTACATAGGTAACCCAACATTTTCAATATAAATATATACATGGTATTTTACAATATAACAAAAATATATATACATGATATTTTACAATATAACAAAAATATATATATACATGGTATTTTACAAACTAAACATTAATCTATATCAAGTATTTACAATATATAACATTATAGTATTTTCAATATACAACCAGACTATACAAATATGTATATATATATACATAGTATTTACAAATTAGAAATATATACAGTATTTAATTATTTAGACACGCATTAGAAGTAATCTCATTAAATCTTTATCCGATTCATCGCACTCATGCTCAGCAACGTCTACTGGAAACTCATGATCAGGCCATTCAACAGTCTCCTCAGATTCAAGTTCGTCTTCCCTATAAAATTATAAATATAAGTAAAATAATTTGAAAAATTTAAAATAATTTAAAAACTTACTCTAAACTATAATGACCGTGAGCCAGTGTATGTATTTTATCTTCTAGGATAACTCTCTTATCATCAAAGTTATTAAACGTTAATTTGTTTGATTTTATTGTCATCAGTTGATGTTTGAAAGAGCGGATAGATACATTTTCTCTCTTAACATCCATCTCCTCCTCTCCAAACAAACACTTTTTATGATCGTTAAACGTCATATGATTCTTTACAACATACCTTCTAATTCCCTTGGCCCTGATCTTCTCCCTACCATCCAAAACGTAAGCATATGACTTTGCTTGCAGCGCGCAAAACTCGGTCATTACGAGCCCATCCGTTTCATCAGAAAACAGACCTGGTATTTTCTTTCGTTTTGCAATGTAACATGGATGGTCTTCCGGTAGGTTGGAAGTATCCATTCGGTCGAGCAAGTTGTTATTATTCTCGAGGTCTTTGTAGAAATCGTCGGTTTGGATATAATATACCAATGAATCTATAAATTATGAAAATTATTATGTATATATCGAATTAGTAATAATTAATAATAATACCGGTATCTGTATACATAAGCTCGATTTTATCACCATAGTGTTTTTGCATCACATTATAATCATAATCATACATTAAACTTTTGCTTATGCCGAGAACCGCGAGACCTATGTACATCAAAAATCTCAATAATACCTTTATATATGTGTATATATATTATTAATAGAAAAATTACCAATATAAATAGGTTTGCAAAAATTGATGATCTTATTTTTCAGTGTTACAGCATTTAGGTTTTCAGAATACGTAGTACAGTGTTTAAATGTCGATTTGTTTATTAATTTCTGTAAACGTCTATCACACGATACAAGTTCCATTTCCATGCGTTTACGAACGTTTTCCATTGTTTTTCCTGCATGAAAATCATATGACACCTATAACATAAATATTAATAATTCTATGGTAAAAAAAAAACAACATGTAATATAATATTTACCTTTTCAACTATGAGACCCTTGTTCAAGGCTTGTTGGAGGTTGCGATAGTGAACAACATAATTTTTTTCCGGTTTAAACGTAGCCATGAGTTTCTGCACTTTTGAGCCTGGTGGTATACTGTTTTGTGGTAAAAATGGTAAGCTGTTGTGTTTATCGAGAAGTTCTTTTGGATAAGTTATGTCGACTTCATAGAACCGTCCTATGGGGGAAGTCGCGCTCAAATCAGCTAATCCGTTAAGAGACGGTTTGACCCACTTGAAGCCTCCGTAGGGCATGAACTGTGACATTGCCCAACCGTAAAGATTATTGCCTAGGGTTTTAAAAGTA
>NW_021771168.1:591-2371 GCF_005508785.2 Acyrthosiphon pisum | reverse complement strand
TGGTTTGTGCACAACCCCATTATAACGAAGTTTCGACGAGCTAAAATGTAACGAATATGGATAATAATTGTCTATACTATACGCCGGGCAACACTTTATTATTGAGCAAAATTCGGGTAGGTACCTAATACTACCTATACAGTATCATTCGTTATAATATTATTAATATTTATATTTTGTATGACTAGATTACATGTAGGTATTAAATGTTTTACAATATGTAATTATAGTTTATAATATAATAATATATTTTAGATACTGAGCGTTGAATCTAGTGGTCTTACAATGGTGTTTATTTATGTATTATGATTAGGGTTAGGCACGGCCTAAAATAGTGTGCAGTACGACACTGTTAGTGTAGTACGAAATCGGAATAGTGCAGTACAAATGAAATGTGTATTGATTATTTTAGAGTTAGGTATATTTAGACTTTGTTACTGGTTTTTATTAACTTTTATTTTTTTTTAGTTTTGAATTTGAATTTTAATCTATGGTTATATTAACTGATAAATTTCATGTGAGAGTGTGTGTGTGTCAAAAATATTGACATATTATGATAAGATGATATTGTTTTACTTTTAAACGGACCTCGGTTATCTTTATAGTAGATTTCAAAAGCAAATTCAAACGGATGATGTATTAATATTTGATATAGAAATAAGAAAAAATACAGTTGTCCAAATGATTAAAAATTTAAAAGTGAGTCCATTATTGGATGGATGGGAGTATGTGTTCAAAAAAAACACAATTGCAACTTATAATCCAGAATTTGATAAAAATATTATTAAACTGCATAAAATTGAATTATTTAATAAAAGTCAGCAATCGAGAAGAAAGAAACATAATTCATATGTATCTGATGAACGTTCGTTTCTTGCAATACGAAATGATGTAATTGGACATATTGTTAATTACCTCAACACTCTTTTCGATTTTCTAAAATGGATACACATGCAAAATACAGGAATGGTATCAAGAGGTTTTTGAGAAGTCAAAGAAAAATATGATTTAACAAATAATATTGAACTTGGAAAAATACAGTTTTAAATATAATTTTAGGTTATACTTTTAATTATTCTATACAGGTGACAGGTGTTATGTTAAATTTTCAAATAAAAAAAAAAATATTTAACTTATATTTTATTTTTAGAGAGGAAGAACTCATATTAAATTATGTGAAATTATAAAATAGTGTAGTACGAAGTTTCATTTATTTTAGGCCCTGGGGTTAGGGTATTTATGCACTAAAAAATGTATGAATATGTATGCACTTATGCACTAAAAATCATCTAAATATGCATGAAAAATTTGAAAAATATGCATTAAATAGTAAAGAAATTTTTGGACAAAAAATGCAATAAACATTTATTATTATAGACAAATTGAAAATGTTTGTGTTTGATATTAATTGTTGTATATAATTTTTTTCTTTTTGTTTACTTAATCGAATATGTTTAGCGATGTTCATATGCTGTTCAACAGTAAACCGACGTTCACTACCGACATTAACTTCGCATAATTTGCAATAAAGGATTGAACCATCGGTAGTTAAAACGTGCTCTCCAAATTCTTTTACAAAACCTCTTAGTCGGTTAGAACAAGAGCTTTTAACTTTAGGCATAACTGAGTGATTTAATAAATCAAATACGTTCACGACAAAATACGAAACGTGCAATATACGGTACTCTACATCGGTCGTAGACAAGAGGGAAACTAACTATAAATTATTAAACGTTCTGTTAAATATCTGATAAAATTGTAATGGCTCGCAGTTTTAAGA